>NC_134098.1:112082681-112386118 GCF_000715075.1 Nicotiana tabacum | reverse complement strand
TAGTTTGGGATTTGCCTCTTGGGCTTATTTTTCCATTTTACTTCGAGCTTGCCCAAAGTGTCAGTTCCCGAGTGGGGTAGTCATAGCCTATAAAATCGAGGGTTGCCTAAGAGGTCTTATGATCTTCGAAGTTTATATAATTTGATCTCGTTGATTTTTCGGACAGCAGTCCCCGATTTGTGGGGGTAATCATCTGAACTCCAGTCATTGTTGGCCCTTAAGCCTGTTTACATAGTAGATCGAGAATATGAAGTAGAAAAGTTTTTCTAAGGTACGAGATATCGGTAAAGAAGAAATACTTATCTTTATAAATCATTATACATGCGTACATGTTTTGTGTCAGGGCTTGAGCAAACTACTCGGGCATGGTTCATTTGATCGTTTGTCCTTTACAAATTTTTCGTATTGAGACCTTGCTGCCATGAAGTAACTTCCTTGCATGTTTTGTGTCAGGGCTCGAGCAAACTACGCGGGCATGGTTCGTTTGACCGTTTGGCCCTTACAAATTTTTCCTATTGAGACCTTGCTGCCATAAAGTAACTTCCTCGCATCAAACTTGATATTCGAGGGTAATCTATCGAGACCCTGCTGCCATGAAGTAACTTCCTCGCATCAAACTTGATATTCGAGGGTAATGCCCCCTATAA
The DNA here is from genome assembly GCF_000715075.1 of Nicotiana tabacum. Lineage (NCBI taxonomy): Eukaryota > Viridiplantae > Streptophyta > Magnoliopsida > Solanales > Solanaceae > Nicotiana > Nicotiana tabacum. The sequence continues at coordinate 112,385,471 of NC_134098.1, read as the reverse complement.
TTCGAGGTTGATTGTAAAGAGGCCTTGGTACTGTTGAATTGTTCTAAGTTAGCACAATCAATAGTTGCCTCATTAAAAACCTCACCGGAAAACCCATTTGGGACAAAACCGGTCTAAGGAAAAAAGAGTGCAACGCGTTCTTTCAGACCTAAAGGCTTTGTGTTAAAGAATCCATCGCTGCTTCTGGTCGAACACATGCAAGGTTTAGTTTTGAAATATAAATGAAAATGGGAGGGGTCATACCTTAGCAGTAGTATCGTTTTAGGTGCGATACATTCCAATTGATCGGTAGTTGTTTGTCGTTTATCATGCCGAGCTTGTAGGATCCTTTTTCCGATGATTTTGAGAACTTGATACGGTCCTTCCCATTTTAGACCCAGTTTCCCTTTATTCGGATTTTGGGTGTTGAGGGTGACTTTTCTTAGCACCAAGTCCCCGATGTTAAAATATCGAGGATTGGTTCTTCGATTGTAGTACCTTTCGATCCGTTGTTTTTGGGGGGCCAATCGGACGAGAGCGGCTTCTCGTCTTTCATCCAATAATTCTAAGCTCGTGTTCATGGTCTCGTTATTCGACTCCTCTATTGCATATCGAAACCTGATGCTAGGTTCTCCGACCTCGACCAGGATCAGAGCTTCGGTGCCATAAATTAACGAGAATGGTGTTGCTCCAGTACTGAATTTCGATATTGTGCGGTATGCCCATAGGACCTCGGGTAATATTTCTCTCAATTTTCCTTTAGCGCCGGCCATTCTCTTCTTAAGATTTTGGATGATGATTTTGTTGGTTGATTCGGCTTGTCCGTTCCCGCTGGGATGATAAGGTGTTGATAGGATCCTTTTGATCTTGTGATCCTCGAGAAATTTAGTTACTTTGCTGCCGATGAATTGTTTTTCATTATCACATACAATCTCGGATGGCATCCCGAATCGACATATGATATGGTCCCAAATAAAGTCTATGACTTCCTTTTCTCTGACTTTCTCGAAAGCCTGTGCTTCAACCCATTTAGAGAAATAATCGGTCATAAACAAAATAAACTGAGCCTTACCTGGGGCCGATGGGAGGGGGCCAACAATGTCCATTCCCATTTCATGAAGGGCCATGGGGATAGGACCGAGTGGAGTAGTTCCCCGGGTTGATGAATCATGGGTGCATGCCTTTGGTATTTGTCGCATTTTCGAACGAACTCCCTTGCATCCTTGCCCATACCGGCCCAATAATACCCTACTCTGATTACTTTATGAACCAGCGAATCAGCACCGGAATGATTTCCACAAGTGCCCTCATGAATTTCCCGTAGGATGTAGTCGGTATCTTCCGGTCCCAAACATATTGCCAATGGTCCATCGAACGTCCTCCTAAACAATGTTCCGTATTCGGACAAGGTGAACCGTGCTGCCTATCTATGCAGAGCTCTCGACTCCTTTGGATCTGATGGAAGCTTCCAGTTCTTTAAGTACTCTATGTATTTATTTCTCCAATCCCAGGTTAAACTTGTGGAGTTTATCTCGGTGTGACCTTCTTCGATTACCGATCTCATGAGTTGTATGACAGTCCCCGAGTTGAGTTCGTCGTGTTCGACCGATGAACCTAAGTTTGCAAGAGCGTCGGCCTCGCTGTTCTGTTCTCGGGGTACATGTTGCAAGGTCCATCCTTTAAATCGATGTAGAGTCACCTGTAGTTTAGCAGAGTACCTCTGCATTCGATCTTCTCGGACTTCAAAAGTCCTATTAACTTGGTTTACCACGAGGAGGGAATCACACTTAGCCTCTATGACTTCCGCTCCCAAGCTTCTAGCTAGTTCGAGACCTGCAATCATGGTCTCATACTCGGCCTCATTGTTAGTCAATTTTGTAGTTATGATAGACTGTCTACTAGATTACCTGTGGGTGATTTTAGTACGATGCCTAATCCGAACCCCTTCACATTCAAAGCACCGTCCGTAAAGAGGGTCCAGACCCGAAGATGTACCCGATTTTATCAGTAGTTCTTTTTCAATCTCGGGTACGAAGGTTGGCGTAAAGTCAGCCACGAAGTCTGCCAAGATTTGAGATTTGATGGCGGTTCGGGGTCGATACTCAATATCGTATCCACTGATTTCTATGGCCCATTTGGACAATCGACCCGAAAGCTCGGGTTTGTATAAAATATTTCGAAGAGGATAAATTGTTACAACACATATCAGATGACATTGGAAATATGGCTTTAGTTTTCTAGAGGCGCTTATTAAAGCAAGCACTAATTTTTCTAAGTGTGGATATCTAGTTTCGGCCTCGCCTAAGGTCTGACTGACATAATAAATAGGGAATTGTGTACCTTATTCTTCTCGAACCAGGACTCCACTTACCGCTATCTCCGAGACAGCTCAGTATAGGTAAAGTTGTTCGTCCACTTTCGAGGTATGAAGCAGCGGCGGGATCGATAAATACCGCTTTAGTTCCTCCCAAGGCCTGCTGACATTCCGGAGTCCATGCAAAGTTGCTCTTCTTCTTAAGTAGTGAGAAAAATCGGTGGCTCCTATCTGAGGATCTCGAAATGAATTGTCCTAGGACGGCTATTCGTCCTGTTAGCCTCTGCACGGCCTTTACATTATCCACTACCGTGATATCCTCGATAGTTTTGATTTTATCGGGGTTGATCTCGATTCCCTGATTGGACACCATGAAACCAAGAAACTTGCCCGAGCCAACCCCGAATTCACACTTTTCGGGGTTGAGCTTCATATTGTACTCCCTCAGTATATCGAAAGTTTCCTAAAATTGCTTTAAATGGTCTTCTGCTCGCAGGGGACTTAACTAACATGTCATCAATATAAACTTCCATTGATTTTCCTGTTTGTTCTTCGAACATTCGGTTTACTAGGCGTTGATAAGTTGCACCAACATTTTCTAAATCGAATGGCATTACGTTATAACAGTAGGTACCGTACTTAGTGATAAACGGGGTCGTTTCCTAATGTTCCGGGTTCATCTGTATCTGGTTGTACCCGGAGTAAGCATCGAGAAAACTGAGAGTCTCGTGGCCGGCCATGGCATCGATCATACGATCGATATTAGGCAAAGGAAGAGAATCCTTGGGGCATGCTTTATTCAGGTCTTTATAATCTATACACATTCTAAGTTTGTTTCCCTTCTTAGGGACTACCACCACGTTTGCTAACCATTCGGGGTACTTTACTTCTCGAATGGATCCTATTTTGAGAAGTTTGGTTACCTCGTCCTTGATGAAGGCATGTTTGACTTCGGAGTGGGGCCTTCTTTTTTGCTTCACCAAATTGAATTTTGGATCCAAGCTTAGTCTATGAGTGGTGATTTACGGTGGGATCCTTGTCATGTCAATATGGGACCAAGCGAAACAGTCCATGTTAGCTATAAGAAATTAAATAAGCTTTTTCCTGAGCTTGGGATTTAACCTCGTGCCCAGGTATACCTTTCGCTCGGGAAAATATTCGATTAGTGTGATTTTCTCTAGTTCTTCGATCGTTGATTTGGTAGCGTCAGAATCATCAGGGACCACGAAGGATCGAGGGATCACATAATCATCATCTTCGTCAGTCTTCTGCTTCTCTAGTTGGGTCGAGGACCACGAAGGATCGAGGGATCCCATAATCATCATCTTTGTCAGTCTTCTGCTTCTCTAGTTGGGTCGAGGTTGACGTTTGTGATTGCTATTTGGTATCCCATTTTTCCTTCGAATTTGATCCCTTTGTCGATTAGAGTGACGATATCGGAATCACTTCATCTACGGCAAACATTTCCTTTGCGGCTGGTTGCTCCTCGTAGAATGTTTTGATTCCCTCTGGTGTTGGGAATTTTAGGACCTGGTGAAGGGTCGAGGGTATTGCTCTCATGTTGTGGATCCACGGCCTCCCGAACAGGGCGTTATACCTCATGTCACCCTCGATCACATGAAACTTCATTTCTTGGATGGTCTCGGCCACGTTTACCGGCATAATTATCTCACCCTTAGTAGTTTCACAAGCCATATTGAATCTGTTTAGTACCAGGGTTGCGAGCACGACCTGGTCCTGTAGACCGAGTTGCTCTATGACCCTCGATCGAATGATGTTGGCCGAACTACATGGATCAATTAACACACGCTTAACTTGAGTTTTATTCATAAGTACAGATATTACCAATACATCATTATGGGGCTGTATGATTCCTTCTACGTCTTCGTCATTAAAGGACAAGGTTCCTTTAGGTATGTAATCCTGAGTTCGAGATCGCTTCTCTCTTATAATCGACATCTTAGTGCGTTTAAGCACTGGTACCTGGGGGACATCGATCCCTCCGATGATCATGTGGATAATGTGTTGTGGCTCTTCTTGTTCGTTTTGTCTATTGAACTCTCTATTTTTGAAATGGTTCTTGGCCCGGTCACTTAAAAACTCTTGAAGGTTCCCTTCATTGAATAACCGGGCTACCTCATCTCTCAACTGCCTGCAATCTTCCGTTATGTGGCCATGGGTGCCATTATACTTACATATTTGATTGGGATTTCTCTGGGCTGGATCGGACTACAGAGGTCGAGGCCATTTAGTATATTTGATGCGTCTGATAGCCAACACGATGGCGGATGCATCAATGTTGAAGTAATATTCTGATAACCGCGGTGCTTCCTTAGGTCTGGTATGCCTGTCGAAACCATTCTTGGTCATCAGCCCTCGATACCCTTGGCCTCGATCACTTCTCCTTCCGCCTCATACGAAGTTGCGTCCTGGTTCGCTGCCCCTACGATCTCCGTTATATGGCTGGTATCGGTCCCTGTTCGACCTCGGTTATCGGTCGATGTCCCTTTTAATAACGGACCTAGAATCTCTAATCTTCAATTGATATCGATTATGTACATCGGCCCAGGTAACAGCCGGGTACTCAATCAAGTTCTGCTTCAACTGTCGTGAAGCCATTGAGCTTCGTTCGTTCAGTCCTTGGGTGAAAGTTTGAACGGCCCAATCGTCCATGACCGGTGGTAGATCCATTCGTTCCATTTGGAAACGAGATACGAACTCTCTTAGCATCTCGTTATCTTTTTGCCTTACCTTAAAAAAGTTCGACTTCCTAGTCTTGACCTTTATGGCTCCGGCATGTGCTTTTACAAAAGAATCTGCAAGCATGGCAAAAGAATCGATAGAGTTAGGTGGTAAATTATGATACCATATCATTGCTCCTTTTGACAGGGTTTCCCCGAATTTCTTTAATAATACGGATTCGATCTCGTCATCCTCTAGATCGTTCCCTTTAATGGCACATGTGTAAGAGGTGACATGTTCATTGGGGTCGGTCGTTCCATTATATTTAGGAATTTCGGGCATGTGGAACTTCTTGGGATCGGTTTGGGAGCTGCGCTCGGGGGGAAGGGCTTTTGTACAAACTTTTTGGAATCCAAACTCTTCAATACTGGTGGTGCCCCCGGGATATGATCAACCCCAGAGTTATAAGTTTTTATTTTTTTGTCGTTTGCTTCAATCCTCTTTTCTCCTGACTCTATCTGTTTTGTCAGTTCCTAGACCATCTTTATAATTTCGAGGTTAGTCTTTCATTCTTGTTCATTTGACTTTACTACAGCTGGCCCCGTTCTGTGGGTGACTTCTCGGGGTGGACCGGGCTCTGGCCTGCTTGGTGCCTTGGTTTGGCTCTGCAACTGAGCTATCGCTACCTGTTGAGCTTGCAACATTTCAAAAATCATACGCAGGTTGATCCCGTCTTCTCCAACATTCTGGTATTTTGAACTGCAGAGTCGAGTTCCACCATGAATGTTGTTTTCGGGGTCGGAATGTTGGTTCGACTCAATGGCCACATGTGAATTAACGCCAATTGGATCTACGACCCGAGTTCCAACAGGGTCAACGAGTGGCCTTTCCTCCCCGGGCGTCAGGTTGTTATTCTCATCTTGAAAGTCAGCTTCGTTGTCGATAGGTAGGGCCATTAATTGAGAGTTCGTCGTTATTAACCTGAAATCAAAGATACTTCCAAGAGCAAGTGTAAAATAGTGTGTTTTACAGATATTCATACCAAATAACCACTATTATTCTTAGCCCCACGGTGGACGCCAAACTGTTTACCCGAAAAACGAATAGAGTTGAATTTATACGTAGTTCTAAGGATACGTGATATAAATTGATACAAATCAGGAAAAATATGTAAATGAATATCGAAATTAGTTATAAAAGAAATGAATGCAAACTGAATGAACTAGTTAGCTTAAGCGTTCAAGTTTTATCACCTCCAAATTGAGTGAAGAACGATTGGTAGAAAAAATAATATGACTAAATATCAAAAGCCAAAGAAGATAATATTTGCTCTCTTTTTTGTATATCTTAGAATGAATCCCTAATGATAACAACTCTTCATATAGTGAGGGAATCCTATTTTGGATATAATTAAAAATACATAATGGAGATTCCGTGATAGATTAATTAATTAGCTTTTCCTTGATTCGAGCCGTGATTTCCGCCGAGATTCTCTCCCCAATTGCGGCTATAACGGCTTTTTTGTTTCTTGGCTCGCTCTTAATCTTGGCCGGTCTCTGGGTCTCGAGCTCGATCTTGACTCGATTTCGATCTTGGCCGGTCTCGGTATTGATCGGTCTCTTGGTCTCGAGCTCGATCTTGACTCGATCTCGATCTTGATCAGTCTCGATCTTGATCGGTCTCTGGGGCTCGAGCTCGAAGACCTAACATCGCATCATGGCTCGATATTACAATGATGAACCTTGGACCATCATATCCCAATCTCGATTAGTCATAAGAAGGGCAGACTCGGTTTTGACCGTATACGATGCTGAAACATAGTACCTTATAAGTATTTACTTATTTTCTAATATTACGAAAAATAAGGTTATTTTCATATAGAATATGTACTTTTATTCACTTGTAGTTTGACTTAGGGACCAAGCCATTAATTACTTGGAGACAAAGTCATTCTTGTGTAAATATATACTTTGTATTGTTTCAATAATAGATACACCAATAATATTAATCTTTCCATCAAAATCCTAGCCGTAGTTGCTTAGCTGCCAGTTCAATCTCCAAAGCAATGGCGGACGTTGAATGTGCTGATGTTGGGGCCGGCGGCCAGCCAAAGAAGAGAACGTTTAAGAAGTTCAGCTACAGAGGAGTGGATCAGGATACTCTTCTTAACCTGTCTACTAATGAGCTCGTTAAACTTTTCCCTGCTCGTCCTCGCCGAAGGTTCGAGAGGGGTTTGAAGAGGAAGCCTATGGCTTTGATCAAGAAGCTGCGCAAGGCGAAACTTGAGGCTCAAGCAAGTGAGAAACCAGAGGTTGTGAGAACACATTTGAGGAACATGATTATTGTACCAGAGATGATTGGAAGCGTTATTGGAATCTATAATGGAAAAACGTTCAATCAAATTGAGGTCAAGCCTGAAATGATTGGACATTATTTAGCTGAGTTTTCAATCTCATACAAGCCTGTTAAGCACGGTAGGCCCGGTATTGGTGCTACTCACTCTTCTAGGTTCATTCCATTGAAGTGATATGATTCTGGCCGATCGAGCCTCTCTTTATGTTTTCTAGTAAAGTAATATCAGTACTACTTTGTTTTACTGCAATTTTGATGAGAACAATTAATGTATGCTGAACGGTAGTTAGTTTGAGATTTGCAGAACAATGGATTAGTTTATTTTCGGTAATTTCTTGCACTATTTGTTGGTAACTTTCAGCAAAACCGCAGACTCTCAAAAAATGAAAAAATGCAGGAAAAGAAACAATTACGCTTCGTGGTTTCATCAATAGCAAAGGCTAGAAAATTCAAGAGATCATAAGAACCAAAAAAAAAAAAAAAAAAGCAGCCCGATGCACAATATATGCATCCCACATGTCCGAGGAAGGGCCGCATCCCAAAATGTGTGATATAGATAACCTATCATAATCCTAATACAAGCATTAGTGGTTGCTTCTACTGCTTATACAGGTCACACGAACATAATTTTACCATTATATTGTTCAAGGGCTCCCCTTGAAAAGATCATAGGAACACTTTAAAAATTATAAAAAGATTTATTACACAGAAAGATTAGGGAAAAGAAATAATGGAAATTAAACTCATACCTGCCATGTAGAAATTCTTAATTTTTACTAGTTTTGATGGTCATAAGAACATTACTGGAACTGAAAATTGGCATTATTTTGTTCCGATCAGCTATAAATTAAGGCAATGATACATATCTCCTCCCTCTACAAAATACAAATTGCAAAATGATATATCTCCTCCCTTTACAAAATACAAATTAAAAATTATTCAATGTTGACTGCAAATATCATCTGAACTTTATGAGAGCCATCCGACCACGTTATAATCCCAAAATTGTAACCCTTTGATGCTTTCTTACCATCAAATGAGATTTCAAAAGAAGCTTTCTTTATTCCTTTCACAAAGACAATCTTTTTCGGAGAAACCCTAACAACCAAACCAGGTGGAGCAATGGTTGAAGAAGTATACGTGGCATTTCGATCTGAACCAACATTCGTCGCAACTCTTTTCACTTTCACAACCCCCTGATTTTGCTTAAGTTTTTCTATAGAGATTGAAGGGTAATTTATGTTTGATATGAGTTCCTTTTTACTAGTACTAGCATTTCTTGGGCAATCGAAATTCTTATAATTCTTTGATGCTACTAATCTAAGTTGTTTTTCTTTGTACCCGTAATAACATAGGAAGTTGTAGTAGTCAGTCATGGTCGTTTCAAATACTAACCCTGGATCTAGAGCTTTAATTGGGCTTAATTCCCCAGCACCTATTTCATGTGGATTTGAATAAAGACCTGACGTGTTTGTCAAGTGCTTCCTCAAATTGTTGGATACTGTTGCTGTTGAGAGGAAAAAGAAAATTCCATTATCAGCAAAATTTGAAGTAGAAAAGTAGTGCTTAGATGAAAGGAAATGAAACAACATATTGCAGCAAAAGAAAATAGTGAAACGGTAAACAGGAGGTCACTCGTTCAACCCGTGTCATAAGACCCAATGTAATCTGGCCTTCCCTGAATCACGCGCATAGCGAGAACTTAGTGCACAAAGCTGCTTTCTTTTTATCAATTTGTAAATGATACTAAATATTTAATAGCCAAAATATGTGATATACCTGTTGTCATGATTGCAGATTTGATCATTGAGAAGCTCCATGTACGGTGTATTGATTTAATGAAGGACATAGCTCCAGTAACATGTGGACAGGCCATAGATGTTCCAGATGTGATGCCAAATAAGGATGTTGATTTTTTTTCTGGTAAAAGATTACTACTCACTTCATCAACCTTTGGAATCATTGCCGATAATATGCCAACACCAGGAGCACTTATATCAGGCTGCAGACAAAATTTTAAAGGTCATATTATTGTGTAGTAAACTCATAGTTTATTACTCCTTTCTTTTCAAATTGAAATATAATTGTTTTAGTATAAGCCAATAAGTAATTTACTTTCACCAGCTTGTAGTAAAATCTTCATAGTTTGAGTTGAACATAATTAAGAATATATACATATAATAGCTTTGGAAATTAATATACGGTCAAAAACCTCTCTATAGTTTAGTATAAGTTGATAAGTAATTTACCTCCGCCAGCCTGTAGTAAAATCTTCATAGTTTAAGTTGAACATAATTAAGAATATATACATATACAGTCAGACCTCTCTATAACAATATCCCTATATAACAACACTTCACTATAAAAGCCAAGCTTTACCTGAACCAATTTTCATTTTATGTTATAATATATGTTCTCTATAACAACACTTCGCTATAACATCCAAAAATATTCGGAACAAACGAGGCTGTTATAGAGAAGTTTGACTGTAATAGCTTTGAAAATTAATGTACAGTCAAACCTCTCTATAACAGCATCGTTTGTTCCGATATTTTTTTGGTTGTTATAATGAATGTGTTGTTATAAAGAACAAATATTATAACATAGCATAATCATCGGTTCCGAGGAAAACTCGACTTTTATATTGAATGGCTATTATATAGGGATGTTGTTATAGAGAAGTCTAGAAGAGTGTTTAGAACCTTAAGAATATTTTCGGTTAGTGTTGCGGGTCCGCGTGAAGAAAAATCTGCGACTACTGGAGCTGGCTTAAACCTTCGAATCTCATTTGCCGGAAATATAGTTGCCAATGGGTTCCTGTAATCATAAATCATTCAACAGTTTGATGTAAACACTGAGTGCGAATAAATTTTTATCATAATATTTTGTAATAATGATAAAGCATGATAATCTTTTGTAAAGAAATAATAGTAAGTCATATTTGAAAGAGAAAAGAGGTATAAATTCTTACTGGGAGGAATTAATATATTGAAGAATTTGAGCCCCAGGCAACTTTCCAACTTCAGCAAAGGGGAAGTTGCCTGAATCAAATGGTGAACGTTTCTCTGCCTCGTCAATTAAAATCAGACCCTTTGCATTGGCATCTTGCACAACCAATTTCTTGATTTCTCTTGATATTGTCCAGTCATCATTCATGCAAACAATTATTTTCCCGGCAACTCTTTTAGCATCCAATGACCCTGGCATACAATTCCTGCTTGCATTTTTGCAGAAAGGAACATACAAAATTTAAGAGCAAGCACTTATCAAATGGAAAACAAAAATTTTAAGAAGCTAACTCTTGTCCTCGTAGTTTTGACCTTCAAGTATATATAAATATGCCATTTAGATTGAAAGGGGCTATTAGAGATTCTAAATAAGATGAAATTATGCAACTGATTGAATGCGTATGATCAATTATTTGCTTATTTCATGAAAGAAAGCAAGAATGAAAATAATAATAAAAAGAAAAATACATAGCTAGAAAATTACCTGGCTTGAGAAGTTAACGAGGGGTGGAAAGGAATGTTTTCACCGAAAGCAAGGGGATAAGTTCTGGAGCGAGAGCGACCAGTAGGATTGTAACTTATTCCTGATCCCTATTTGAATAACCAAAGATGTTATATAATAAAAACTATAAGAGTGTGACATTAAGGTTTGGATGTTAAAAAGTATTTAAATATAGAGAGGTATTATTCGTATTAAAACATATAAAAAGAAGAGTCACACATAGAATGAGACACTTGGATTAGACCACCGAGGTGTGGCGGGATTTGAGTTGTGGGAATGGAGATAACTCCTAATAGAAAGTGTTTTTCCATTTAATTTGCTTTAGGATTAGTCGGATCAACGGATCCTGAATACTGAATGAGTAAACCAACACATTAAGGAAAAAAACATATCGAGTAATAATCACCAAGGGATGTGGTGGGATGGATGAGATCTCTCCGCCCTTAACTAGAAGTCTCGAATTCAAAGTCTTTGAAACTCCTACTAAGAAACATTTCCCCCTAAAATTTTTCCTATGTGGTGCGAATCCAGATATTAAATGCTTCTCAAACACCAGAAAAAAAAAGCAGATGGAGTAATAAGGATGTTTACCTTCAAAGAGACATTGTTTCCCAGGACAATGGTGGACTGAAATTTTCTATCAATAGTAGAAGCAGCAACAGTGAAAATCCAGGGAGCAGAGTTGGTAACAGTATAAGGATCAGGTCCCTCATTCCCACCAGAACAAACAACCATAACTCCTCTTTCAGCAGCATGAAAAGCCCCAATGGCAATAGGATCATCTTTAAAGTCAGTTTGAAACACAAAACTTCTCCCAATGGAAATGGAAATAATGTCAACTCCATCTTTAATTGCATCATCAATAGCTTTGAGTATTGCAGAGCCTTGACAATTTCCTTCTGAACATGCTTTGTAAGTTGCAATCCTAGCAGAAGGTAACCCTCCCCTAGCTGTGCCATTTGCTAGGCCATAGTAATTGGCATTAGGGACAATTGCACCTGCTGCTATTGAAGCTGTGTTTGTTCCATGCCCTACTTTGTCCCTTGGTGTTCCATTTGGTTTTGATGGTATTGTAGTGCTAATGTTAGGTAATTTTGTGAAGGTGGACTCTTGATCTTCAATATTGTAAAACCTTGCTCCTATCAACTTCCTACAATATATAGATTTTGAGATAGAATTTAATTTTCAGGAGAATATGTGACGTTAGGTCAGGGATTCGACAATATTATTTAGGACGCATCACATTTTCAAATGCTGAGATATTTGGATTTGATTCAGATGAGAATTTTGACTGATGAGATTACTGATACTATTTTTTCGAGTAAGTCATAATATTGAGCTTGGTGAAAAGTAAAAATGGCATTTTATTCCAAGTCAAGATTGTCTATATAACCTCTTGGCAATGTCTTGAACATTAAGCAGGCGTTTCGACATAAAAGTTATAATTTTTGAAAAAAAGTAGTATTTTGAGTCAAGTTGAAAAATAGTATTTGAAATTTAAAATTATGTTTGGACATGTATTTTTCTTGAAAAAAATATTGCAGTTTTGTGAGTGAAAAAAAATTCCGAAAATTTGAAAAAAACTCATTTTCGAAAAATCTCTAAGAACTTACAAAATTTCGCGTTTTAGAAAAAAAAAATTCAAAAGAAAAGAAAAAAAAAAATTATGGACAAACGGGTCCGGAGTAACTAAAATAAAAAATAAAGAAAAAGTGATGACCTATTGCAGTTTGACTTGTAGAAGTCAAATCCTTCCATGCAGACTCCTTTCCATCTTGATGGTACTTTACCAATATGTTGGTCATCAAAACTAGGTGACTCGGGCCATATGCCTAAAAATAAAGAGTAATTATGACAATGTACATAAAAGCGAAAAAAAAGGGGAAAGTCCAAGTTTTACTCCCTCCATTAAATATATGCAACAATTTGCTTAATGCATAAATAAATCAAAGTGGCTTTTTTTAATTCAAAAAAGTAAAAAAAAAAATTATTTATTAGTAAAAAGGACCTGTGTCAATAACTCCAATAATAACATCAAAAGATGAACCATGCTTGTAGTGATAGCCAGAGGATCTGGAATAATAAGAAGATTCAAGACCCAAAAAATCCCAGGAGCGTGTTGTGTGAAGTTGAAGAACGGGATCTGGAAAAACTGATACAACCTCCTCATGACCTGCTTTTCCAATTAAAATAAAGTTAATACCTTAATTTGTGATAATCTAACAAAGATTAAATCAACATAATTTTTAATTACTTTGGGAGTGAACTGTGAGGGGAAGAGGAGGGGAAAGATCTTGTGAGAGTCGAACAATGCACCAATGATGCACGTTATATGGTTTTACAAGTACTAAATTACCAATAAATTTCCGAAGTTAATATAATACTCTAGCGTAACAAAATCATAGCGAAAATAGTATGATTGTATAAGAAATCAATTAAATATAATATACATTTGTTAATATATTTTTTCCTACTTTGATGACAAATGGCTTAATGTTCATGTATATAGGTTTTAATTAAGTTTATTAAGTATGCTAAAATATTAGTTAATTAACTCTAAATAAAAAGCGATTTCTTATATCTTCTACTTAAACTACAAAATATGAATTCAGATCTTAGGGAACATACAAATTAAAAATTTAAAGAACAAAGTAAAACACCTAGAATATTTTTTCAACTTTTTACACTATAAGCAATTAAAAAGTAATAAGAAAAGAATAAAGAAAGAATCTTACCTGATAATAGGATGGCTTCGTCCTCTGTAAGCAAGGAACAAAAGCCCCTATAAGCATGATGATAGGAATGCCTCACTGAGATTCTCTCACTTTCTTCACTGTTCGAAAAAGTTAAAAAAAAAATATTATTTTTAGTTTCTCATATATAAAAGAAAATAATTTCCAGTATATACTTTTATTATTGAGTGGAAGATACATGCGCAGAAACTCGTATAAATTTTTTCTTTGGGAAAGAAATAATGCTTTCGTCTTCCTTTTTTTTTTCTATTTTTGAAACAAATAAGATTATCATTAATATTGAAATATTGATGAATATTACAATCATCATCAAGGAATTAAACGTATGGGATAATAACATCTTAAAATGTATCTTTTTCCTCCTTTGCTTTACCTTTTCTCATTTACAATTTTGATAGATTTTAACTCATGGGTGTCTCATGCATGGTCGAGCTTTTTTTATCTTATTAAGGTTAAAAGGGGAAAAAAACTGGGATCACAGAAAATTAATCTTTCATATCTTTATAATCAGGGGCGGCTCAATGGTAAAGCCGCTCAAGCAACTTGAGGCCCCACATCTAGGGGGCCCCAAAATTTTCTGATACTGTATTAAATAGTTGTATCTATATTTGATGAATTTTTTAAAAAATATTTAGTATATAAAAAAAAGTATATTTTTCATAAATAAGGGAATTATGAGACCAATAGAGATAATTTGGGAATAAGAATAGTTACTTACGTGTGAATATATGTCTTGCCTCCTTTATATATTATCATTATTATCATATGGCCCACGTTACTTTTATTACTTTCTCTTTAAACTGGTTTTTACTTAATCTTTTATATTCCTTTCCAAACTTATAAGTCTACTGTCTCATAAAATATTCTGTCAAATACGATAGTAGAAAGCAATTCTTTTTTTGTCAAGCTTTCCCGGAATTGCACTAAAAATATTGAAACAGCAAAAGTACAAGTTATCCATGACTATTTGTTAAACCAGGTTCAATTGTTCTATACTTTTCTTATTACTTTGCATCTAATTATTTTTTTTTATATCTTTTATTTGTAAGTATATGTATTAGCTTTTTAAATTTATTAGAATTTTAATATGTCAACAAGAAAATATGAATCCTCATATTAAAAATACCAAAAAGGAGAGAAGAATTGAAACTTTAATACAACCCCAAAAAATAGGAAGAATTTATGGTAGATAAACAAATCACTAATATAATTGAGGTAGAAGAGAATGAAATCCAAGAAGAAGAAGTTGGTAAGAGTTTAACAAAGATCTTTTAGAAAATTAGGAAATCCTAAAAGAATTGAATAATAATCCTAGAAAGTAGAAATATATATAATCCTAGTTAAGAAATCGATTATAAATAAATTATTAAAAATTTTACATCTCAAAAAGCTAGAAAAATTAACTTCAAAATAAAATTTTATTAAATGAGTTTTTAAATATGAAAAAACTTAGAGCCCCTCGTTGAAGTTTGGCTTTAGGCCCCGGATACCGTTGAGCTGCCCCTGTTTATAATATCCAACGGAAAATTTCTATTTTTAGTTCCTTTAATTTATGTATCATCAGATTGTACCGGGATCAAGCTGCTATTTAGCATCATATAATACTATTGAGATACATAGTATTATGGATGCTTAACTATTTTTATTTGAAAATTACTATTGAAACTGGGTGCTCAAGTAATATATATATATATATATATATATATATATATATATATATATATGAATTACTAGTTTTTCTATATAAATAATGAGTGTTCAAACACCAATAACCCATAACATAAATCCGCTACTGGGTAAGGAAGGGGTTTGAATTCATCTGAAATTATACTCAAGTGCAAGTAAGATAAAAACAAAAAATTTGTATAAATGTAAACTATTGAATCCCCTTTAACATAGGAGAAGCTTATAGATTTTTTGCATTTTTTTTTTAACCCCTTGTTAGAATTCCTCACTACGCCATTAGTAGTAGAATGTCTAATATTAATCTAATGCCCTAATTAGTTTTCTCATATTTATTGCTGATAGTTATCTAGCAAAATGAAGGGAAAAGAAGTATAAAGAAAACATATATAGTATTATAACCTTGGGATAATGGACGACAACATTCGAAGATGAGATAGCTGTGCAATTTCAGCTGAGTCTCCACTGTTGTTCAAGGGACTTCCCATATACACAATGTAAGGCTGCATCCAATCAAGCAATTATCAAAAAAAAAAAAAAAGGAAGGAAAAAGGAGAAGGATTTAATACTATATGCAGATAGAAAATATTGAAAAGAAAAATATTGAAACAGAGGTAACATAAATATGAAAAATACTAGTTAAGAAGTCTGCATGCTGTCAAAAAAGAATATAAAATCCAAAAACAAAGAAGGAAAACTTGTTCAATATGATTTGAGAAAAGAAAAAAATTCATATATCACTTAGAAATTTCAATACCAGGATCAAAGTACATTCCATCTAGAATTAATATAAATATGTTTACAGATTCACAATTTGTTCAAATAGTCGAAATCTCTTTTTCTAATTTTCCCAAATTAAAGAGAAACTTACCTTGGGAGTCTGATTTGATGCGATGCAAGAAGTGATCAGAAAGAGTGTGGAGATAATTGGAGAAAAATGAAAGAGAGAAGCCATAGCATAGAGTATTCATGCAAGCAAAGCAAGTAAATTCCTTGTCAATAAGAAGAGGAGCATAGGCTTTTATAGCTTGTTATTTCTCTTCAGTCCTATTAATTACATTACTTTTTGAGTTTTTGTATTATATATTCACTGATTAATCTTGCATTATTGGACTACAATTACTGCCAAAAAAAATGGAAGAGAAGAGGCTTATTCAAATGATTTCTTGAAAATGGAAAAAAGTTGAAGTACATGACAAGCAAGCACTTTCGCTCAATGCATGCACAAGTGTTGTGTTATGAAACAAACCTCAAATTTTTGCAATATTAATATTCTTTGATCAGCCACCTAAGTGATGCCCTATTTCACTTTTTTTAACATTGATTCCTTTGGTACTCGAAATATTATTGATAAACTGATTATTTCATCTTTAATTTGGAACTAAAAGATTTAAAAGAACAATAAGAGGCGATCAAGTTATAAGAGAAAATACACAAAGTTGGCGCAATATAGATTTTAGGATGTGTTTTTTGCATATTTTGCCTTTCAAGAGTAATGTCAAATACATCACATATATCGTACATGTGACCGCTAATTTTGAAAGTAAAAAAGGGAAGAACTCCTCCTAATTAGGGAGGGGGGTTTTTTTTTAACAAAAAAAAAGGAGAAAAAAGGGAAGAACAAAACACTTGAATTCCAATTAATTAATTCCTTGGAGAAAAAGAACGCTAAGAATCAATGAAACGATTCACTTTACAGCAAGAGTTTGGAAGAAGCTGAACATGCAAAGTGCTTATACCATGTTCATCTCTACGCTTTACTCTTCTTGAATAGGAAAATGGTCAGACATTTTATTTTGCACATAGCTAGAGAACCATATTATAATAAACAACAAGCCGTGAGTCGGACTAGCAAGGTGTTCATTAAGATTCTGCAAATGGAGTGAGGTGTGACCAATCTAGAATGGAGATCAATATAATATTCAGATATTCTGAAACAAATAAAATATCATACAAGTAAATATTTAAATCTCAAAAAAAGAATCAGAAAATGAATTACCTAACTTTTAATTTCAGTAAAAAAATTGGTCAAAATGATCCTCTGGAAAAGCAAACTCAAAATTTAAATTGGATGAAAGGAATAGACATTGTTAACTCTATTAACTACTACAATATCTCAGCAACCGGATAACTTTGTCAATGAAATTACCAGGAAGAAAAGAGAATAGGATAAGATTATATCAAAAATATTACTACTACAAGGAAATCATTTCTCATGTGTTGGAATATGCTGCATCTCTCTTCTACAATTCTTGGCCCACCAAAGTGCTCAAAATCAACAGTGTCAAAATAAAAGGTGGACAGTGCGAGTAAATATATGGTTTGTACTTACTCCAAGAAACTTGGAATGATCCACGTCTTCTCATGCGCCAAGAATGGAAGAACTGTTGCTAGTATAAACCTTATAAGACGGAGATGGAAATAATCCTCTCACTCACCCTGAGACCTCCTGCTCAGGTGCAAGCGGAAATGTATGGTAAGAACTTGATTGGACTAACTTATCATAAGTTAAACATTTGCGCTGGCAAATTTCGTTTTCTACCACAAGGCCCAATTCCTGATAGCTCCATGGAAATGTCAATGCTTCGATGTTGAGCAGCACGAACGACGCTGATGCGACATTGTATTTTAACCGCAGGGCAAGCATCAGTACCAACCGCGGCCATTTTATCAACGTTTAACTTTCCTGAGGATACCATTGCAATTGGTTCCGAGAAAGTGAGGACAGTCTGTGACCAGTGAGTGCTGGGAGTATGGGGAGATGTGGACAAGACAGTTGGCTTTTCTTTACAGAATCTTTCTGTAAATCCAGTCTCAAACCAAATGACAACTCCATAACACCAAGTTGTAATCGGTTTTGAACCTGGAGACCCATTTCCAGAAGTTTCTCCCTTCAGCTCCAGTTCAACCTTAGCAGTAAAATCCATCTCCTCCAGCTTCATTGTCACCAGATCAAAGTTCTGTTCAAGTATACTTGGGATGTCAGAGAATTACTGTAAAATCATAAAGAGATTTTTGCTTAGTTTTTAAATCTGTTTAATGGTTATCCTCCTGAAAAACACTGTTTCATCGGGCAAGGGATTCTGTGGGGAAAAGCCAGGGAGAAAATCCTTTCTAGCAACAGTTGTCTTCACGGTTTCACTCAAAACTCTCTTGTGTCTCTTATTTCTCAGATAATACATCTACATAACTATTTAAAATTTACAACAAAGTCCTTATAGCCTGCCAAAGCCACACCCCAACAATTTCTATGGGCTTCTTATAAAACACAAGTGAATCCTAGAATCGAGTGGAAAGATGACCTAGGTAATATAAAATTAATCAAACATTGGACTTAACATATTTGAGTTTAAACTGTCATGATAATGTGTCTAAAACCAAAAATGGTTGACGATGCCAATATGCTGTCATGCAGAGAACTGATATTAAAATAAGGACCATTTAAAGGTCAACAACATAGTCTTCATGCTTCTCAACGCAGATTAAAAGACAAACCTGGAGAACTGTTGAATTAGTTATTATATCACAGCTGTCAATAACATCAACTATTGGAATTCTGGAAGCATCTTTAACAATCTCCTCGCCGATACAAGACATATTAAACCCATAAATGTTTTCCCAAAATGGAATGCTTGTACCACCTCTTCCAAATCCAGCAACAAACTAGAAAAGTTATGTGGGGAGAGAGGTTAGCTTCAACCTAGAAATGAATGATGACTTAAACAAATGCAAGAAAAGCTTTTGAGAGTTACCATGGTTGCCATGTCAGGAAGAACAGCACCTCCAGGCTTCAAAAATTGATCACGTGCATACAGGACAGAGCTAAGCATTGACTCATAAAGCAGGCAATAACCCATCCATTCACTCACCAACACATCAACACTGTGTGGCCGAACTTTCTGAGTACTCTGTAGCTCTTCAACCATGCCCTGAACAACCTCCATTACACCATTGCCCGGATCAGAACCTTCATTCTCGCTTCCAATCCGCAAAATGTTATTGTCTTTGGCAATCTAAAATTATAGTAAGAAGTTTGGAAAGTAATGGAATTTAGTAAATAATACTGGAGCTGCAAAATCTGAAGATAAAACTGTTAAATTTGGAAAGCAACGTGACAATTTAATAACGAAAGATTGTTAACCTGAGCTGCCACAGCTGCCATCTTTTCACTTGCTTCAACTGCAATCACCCTTGACGCACCTGCCTGGGCTGCAAAGAGACTAAAAACGACATGAATTAGTTCTAATTGAACGACTACTTTTTAAATTCAGAAGTTGAGCTTTTTCCTTCATTAGTTAATTTTGAATGCAAAAACGAAGATGAACAGTATAAGTGACCTGTTATGCATGCTTTCAGAAATTCTGATCACTTTGGGATCTTTGGTCATCACCTTACTTGCAAATACTAAAATCAGTATTTGAAAGATGAAGTTTGGCCACCAGTATTTGCATATCTTTGGTCATGACCTACTTGAAGCTGAGGATGGTTCGCTCACTACAAAAACATATGGGAGCGTAGAATAGAATAGGACAACTAAGAGATCATTTGGTGGGCGAGTTTACATACTTCCTCATACTAGTGCATTTTCCTCTATTCCCTGTCCCTGCATAGGGATTTCAAGTGTTTTCTTCCTTGGTTTGCTCATTGCTCTTCCTGCTAGTGGCTCATCTAAAAAGCTGAAAGGAATAGATACATGTACTACTATTTCACCTTCTGGTTAAGGCGATGAAATTTTAATTCTCCTTTCTTCAGCTTGGGTAATGTAATAGTATAAAAAAGCAAACAGATTCAAAGCTTAATGCTTGTTCACTTAATCTTCTTTCACTTCCAATTACCTCCTTGCGTAGTTTTTAGTGTTCCTCTTTTTTTCCTCCATGATTTCTCCCATAAAGTAGAACAAGAAAGCTCAGACAAAGATTCAAGTGTTCACAAAAGAAAGGGATCTAAAAAGGATTTAGAAGATCCAAAATCTTCATAATACTGCATCAAATGATCAACTACACTAGTAAAATAATGTAATGAGATAAAGATGTGAGCAAAATCTCTCCTAACCTCAATATGCCAGTACCACAACCTACATCCATGACTACAGCACCTTTTATGAGAGAAGGATTCTCCAAAATGGCTTGCCGATAAGCATCAGTTCTTACCTGCATAAGCCACAATATAGACAATCTTGTTACCAAATATTTCAGCGGTAACCTTTTTTTCTGAAATAAGGCAAACATTTATATGGCACAAAGAAGCATAATGAAATAGTTTTTGCCAATAATCTAACTATCAAGAGTCAAAGGAAGAACGTACATCAGCTTCAGGACAATTGGACAAAGCTTTGAAGCAACAGCAGGAAATGGATATTAATCAGATTTAAAAGCTGATGGAAGAAAAATCACTTTAGAGTCAATTAAAGAGAATGGAGATCAGTGGGGTTTATAATAGGGATATTGATACTTTCTGATGAAGACAAGGTGCTAGGCGCTATATAATGTTTGTTCTGGAGCTTAGCATTCTTTGATGTGTGACAGTTGCATTCTATTGGTGCTTCTTCTAGTAAAAGTATTTCCTGATCCAAAATTGAAAAAAAAAAAAAAAAGCAAGGACTAGTTAGCGAAGCAGAACAACTAGATTAGATCAGGTCTGGTCTTTTCTGCTTTCCTTATGTTGGTGAAGTATGTTCACTTTGTTTCGAAGTAAGCAGCAGATGATTCTTGTTGGACAAGAATTACAAGCAAAATTTATTCAAGTAAATACTGGCTCTGGTAAACTAAGGTACCGCAAATAGAGATTGAAAAGGTCCAATCAGCATTTAGCTTAACATGGGAAAAACAATTTGATCGACTATATCTTCCTCCACAACAAAAGATAGTTGCTATACATCAAGAATTGGGCCAACGCAAAACCTAATAACATCGAAAAGGCTTAATCAAGATAAAAGTTACCTTATCACTTATCATGTCCCTGTGGATACCATAGGAACTATAACCACCAAAATAGCTTTTATTTACGTCCTTGACCTTATTTGCTGCAACTTTTGCTATATATAAGCTGGAATCCTGGTCATCGAGGTTCTTATACGAAGAAGCACCAGCTTCTGCAGCGACAATGCCATTGCTGAAAGTAGTATCAGTCATTGAAGCAGATTTCCCTCCATTTTGAATGGAGGCTATAGGTTTGTTTTCTTCTGTTTCAGACTCAAAATCATCCTCATCGATGCTAATATGCTCAAAATCTTTAATTAACTCCTTTTTGTCGACAGACATAACATCCTCAACATCGTCACCTTCATCAGCATCATCAAAGCTATACAGAAGTGCATCCTCGTTCAAGGGCTTCAAAAACTCATCATCATTCCAAGGAAACAAGCCCTCGTCAAAATTAATAACCTCGTGCAAATGATTCAGTAAATCTTCCTTTGACCGACAGACAATACCACAACTCCAACATTTGTTCTCAGCAACCTAATAGCAAAATATATATAAAAAAGGATTTAAGTTATATATACTAAAACTTTAATTATTATTTTTACACTATCAGTAAATTTTGCCATTTTACTAGATTATAAATTATAATGTTTATCCGGAGATTTACCCATAATTACCTAAAATATGAGCTGGTTGTATAAATATTCTTTACATCATCTACAACTTAAAACTCATGAGAAAAAGGCCATTAGTTTCTATTGAATTGCACATAATAACAAAATCGAAGACGCTAAACTAGAATATGAAACTGACACTTTTGAACAAGGATACGTTGAATACCTTAGACCTAATGTAATTAATGAGCTTAAAGCAGCCGTAGAAATCCAAGGCGAAAGTGGTCTTGAGAGTATTGAAGTTGAAGCGGTGTGCGGATGAGCAGTGTTCAAAGAGGGCGTTGCTGGAATTGTATAGCGAATCACAGAACAAGCAGAGTAACTCTGAGTTCATAGCTTCATCTTCATCTTCTTCGTCTCCATTTTCGTCTACTTTCCAATCGTCCCAATTCTGGTCCCTGTCGTCATCTGAGTTTTCAGCTTCTTCTACTTCCATATACGTGGTGTTGGGTTCCTCCATAGCCATAGAAATTAGCTAGTTCGAAGTATTGGATTGCAAAAGGTAATGGTTAATTGGGAAGTCTGGGGAAAGGGTGAGAAATGAGAATGAAAGAAAGTTGTCTTAAACCCTTTAAAACCCTACTCTTTGTTATTTGACTATTTTCTCCCCTATTGCTAATGATTTACACTTTAAAAATCAAATTTAGTTTCAAGTTTCATAAATATAGGAAATTAGTTTTAGCACCCCAAATTTTTCACAATCTCACTCCCAAGTATTGAATTTCTTCCCAAAATATTCAATTTTGGCTAAAAACTTTTACTACTAATTTATATATATTGTATTAGAAGCACCAAGCCCTTTAGACAAATTCAACCGGCCAACATGTCTAATAGATAATTTTTTCCTTCTTAATTATGTTCTCTTGGCTCAATACTTCGTATTATATAGGTGTTGCTTACTAGACTTCTATTGTGACCTGAAATCGTTCAAGAGGCGTTAAAAATGAACTCCAATTATGAGTCAAAATCTACGTAAGAGACATTGATTATATATCTTCAAATGTGGAGTTTGGTATCTGTCTTTAATTAGCTAAAATCAGAACTATGAATAATAACGAAATTATTATGTAAGTTTTACTTTACCCACCACAAATAAGAAAATAATTCATACAATTAAAAATTTATCAATTTTAAACTATTAAAAATTCAAAGTTCATATATAATTCAAACAAGGAAAGATTTAAAATTATAATTATTTTAAAGGTCCTAAATATTAAAAAAATTAAATGATTATTTTATCAAGTGTGAACTCTATTTTTAAAAAATTAAAAAAGGCAAATAATATGGCCTTAGTATTTTAATATAACTAGTGTCCTATATCAATGAATATATAACTTTGAAAAGTTGCATAACTATTATTATAAAGTGTATTTTAATTATAAAGTAAAAAAAAATACTAAAGAGAAAGTGTAAGTTCATGAAAAATGATGAATCTATCTCACAGAAATTCTCATGAAAAATGATGCAACATTGAAAATAAATAAGCAACACAATTTTTTTTATTACGATTCTTTAAAGATTTGTTAAATCATACAAATTAAAATATTAAATCTTTTAATCTTTTTTTCGAGATATGATAATGAGGTTAGCCTTCTAAGACCTACAAGAAAACTGACAAAATAATAACGTAAATTTTAAAAATAACTAATACTGAGTTAATATTTTAACAATTAATATATTAAAATATTGATATTAGGACTTCCTCGGAAAATTTTTCTTGATAAGTGACAGTTTTACTTACCATATGAAAGTTTTCGTGATATCATTTAGCTTTGACCTATGTATTATCGGTGCTATTGGATCTTAGAACTCGCAAAATTTTTAGTTGATAAGTGACAAATTTAGCTAATAGTGATAAACAAAAATTCATTTAATTTCAGAACCCGTAAATATCAAAAAATTAGCAAGGAAGATATTATGCTACATAGTTCAAATAAATCAAGAATTTTATGAGGTAAAATTCTGATTGACTTAAAAATTTTAAATATTAGAATGTTTTATATAGTAATTTAAATAAGAACTTATCTTATGTGAAATCTATTTTTGAAGGATTAAATTTTTTTTCATTAATTTAAATAACAAAAAATTCCTAAAAAATAAAAGTGGTAAATTCATAGCTGGAATTTAGAATCCGAAATATTAGTTCTCTAAATAATGGTAATATCCTATTCAAAGTCTTTCTCTTGCTTACTTTTTAATTTGTCGTGATTTTGACAATGGAAATAAACTTTGCTTACCCACTTTAGTGTTGATTTAATTAATATATTACATGTTTGTGATAGCTAAAGTCTAATATTTAGGAATTCTTATGTAGTTAAATAAGGAAATATTTAATAACCAAAATTTTAGAAAATTTAAATATTCTAAATGTTGGGATTTTAAGCTTGTGTAGCTTAAAGATGGTGAATGAGAAATGGAGAGAAAATGAAATATTTGAGTTTCCCTCATTGGCAAAGGGACATTGTCCCATATTGGAGGAAGAAAAGGCTTTTGGTCAAAGATCGATTGGTTGATTAATCTTTTTGGACAAAATTCCTTTCAATTGTTTAATTAATTAATTAAATAATTAACGAAAAATTCAATCCGGAATAACTCATGATCCGTGACCCGGTCCGGTCAGGCCCGTTTTCTTTCCCGGATTATTTTAAATTCATTTTCCCGTAATATTTCAAACAACCCCGTTCAACAGCCATGGTTGTTTCTGAAAGGTTGCAAACCTTTTCAGAAACAATGCCAGCAACTCTATAAATAGAGTTTGAATCCCAAAATCTTTCCTTACAAAATTTTCTGATCTTCTTCTTCTTCTTCTGCACAAAAATTCCAGTGTGTTTACAACCTTCGAGTGGCTCGTTGTTCACCGGCGTTTTGGTACCAACACTCCGGTGAGTTAAACCGTTCTATCCTGGGAGAATATATTCCAGCACCTCGGGTACTTGAGGGGAATACTTTTATTAAGGACACACTGTGTATTCATTGTGCTCGATTTATTCCTACATTATTTTTCCAGAATTTATTTCTTTAAACAAGTGTTACTAACTTTCTGTTTTTGTTTATATATTTCAGAAAGTTTAATGATTTAATTGTTTATTACAGCAATACAGATTTATAACAATCTTAAGAAAATTATTTTACTCTGTATTTTGTTTGTGGAGATTAAAATCTGTGTGGTTTTCTACTCCTTCTGAATTTTACTATTCTGATTTGAAGATATAAAAAACTTCATCAGAGTATTGAAATTCATAAAACGATTTGAAGAATATAAAATTTTCATTATTTTTCTGTGAAACAGTATATAAAAACTTCGATTTTATTTATTATACATACTGTTTTTTTGTTAATAACAGTATTGTTTACTGTTCTGATTTTGCCATTAATTGAACTCTTCTATTGTTTACAGTGAGAAATTGTAATTGATAACGAAAATTTCTCTGCGACTATTGCGGCAACGACGATAGCCTCATCAAGCCAGACTGATATTCCACCGGCAGAGAAATCGGGGAAATTTTCCGGATCCAACTTCAAAGGATGGCAGCAAAGGGTGTTCTTCTGGCTTACCACACTTGGTATGCAGAAATTCACTAGTGAAGAAACTCCAGTGCGTGTTGCGGATATGCCGGACAACGAAAAATTCATGATTGTTGAGGCGTGGAAGCAGGCAGATTTTCTTTGCAAAGGCTATATCTTAAGCACTTTAGAGGATGACTTGTACAATGTGTACAGTGCGATGAATACTTCGAAAGAATTATGGGACGCAGTTGAGAAGAAGTACAAAACTGAAGATGCATGCTTGAAGAAGTTCGTGGTTGCCAAGTTTCTAGACTATAAAATGATAGACAGCAAAACTGTTGGAACCCAAGTTCAGGAGTTTCAACTTATTTTTCATGACCTTATTATTGAAGGTATGGTCGTGAATGAAGCATTTCAAACAGTAAAGCATGTCGGTTTTTGGTTCATAAATCCGATAATCCCGAAATTCACGTTAATACGGTAATGAAATCAGATAATGCTGAATTCTTTGAAAGTATCTCTCCGTATATAACTGAATGTGAGTCGTTAAGTAAAAGACCTAAACGACCTCGGGAAGAACCAAAGGAAAATACTCCAAGTATAGAAGAACCAAGGCGTAGCAAACGTCAAAGAACATCTACTTCCTTTGGACCAAATTTTGTGACATTTTTGCTTGAAAATGAGCCTCAAACTTTTAAAAGTAGCTATGTCATCTTCTGATTCAGCATTTTGGAAAGAGGCAGTCAATAGTGAGATTCAATCAATTTTGTATAACCATACATGGGAATTGGTAGATCTTCCTCTAGGAAATAAGCCTTTAGGTTCGAAATGGATCTTTAAACGGAAAGTGAAAGCTGATGGCACTATTGACAAATATAAGGCAAGACTTGTTGTCAAAGATTATAGACAAAAGGAAGGCTTTGATTACTTTGACACTTACTCGCCAGTAACGAGGATAATATCTATTAGGGTGTTAGTGGCACTAGCGGCCATGTATGGTCTTGAAATCCATCAAATGGATGTTAAAACAGCTTTCTTAAATGGAGAATTGGAGGAAGAGATTTACATGGAACAACCTGAGAGTTTTGTGGTTCCTAGTAAAGAAAAGAAAGTGTGTAAACTTGTTAAGTCACTTTATGAACTTAAACAAGCACCCAAACAATGGCATGCCAAATTTGACCAAATAATATTGGCAAGTGGGTTTAAAATCAATGAGTGCGACAAATGTGTTTACATTAAAAACACTCCAGGTCATGAAGTCATTGTTTGTTTATATGTTGATGACATGTTGATAATGAGCAAAAACATGGCAGATATAAATGCTACTAAATGCATATTGGCTAGCAAATTCGATATGAAAGAATTAGGAGTTGCTGATGTGATCTTAGGAATCAGAATTCACAAGACTCCACAAGGTCTAGCATTATCACAGTCTCACTATATTGAAAGGATACTTGACAAGTTCAAGTATTTGGATTTCAAAATTGCCAAGACTCCAATTTACGTGAGTTATGCACTTCAAAAGAATGAAGGTGAAAGTGACTCACAACTAGACTATGCAAGAGTATTGGAAAGTTTGATGTATATCATGAATTGTACGCGACCAGATATAGCATGTGCTATTAGTAAATTGAGTCGGTTTACAAGTAATCCCAATCACATACATTGGATGGCAATGAAACGAGTTTTGAGGTATCTCAAACATACCTAAAATTACGCTTTGTACTATAACAAATATCCCTCCGTGATCGAGGGATATAGTGATGCAAATTGGATCACTAGATCATCTGAAGTTAAATCCACGAGTGGATATGTTTTCACAATTGGGGGTGGAGCAGTGTCTTGGAAATCATCCAAACAAACATGCATCGCCCGTTCTACAATGGAATCTGAATTCATAGCTTTAGATAAGGCCGGTGAAGAAGCTGAATGGCTCCGAAATTTCTTGGAAGATATTCCATTTTAGCCCAAACCTTTGGCACCTATTTGTATACATTGTGATAGTCAAGCGGCAATAGGCAGGGCAGGGAGCGTTATGTATAACGAAAAATCCTGTCATATACGATGGAGACACAATACCATTAGACAACTACTCTCTAGTGGTGTTATCACAATTGACTACGTAAAGTCAAGAGATAACGTGTCGGATCCACTTACAAAAGGCCTATATAGAGAGGCAGTTGAAAGATCATCAAAGGGAATGGGGTTAAGGTTTAGGACAAGTCATCATGGCGGTAACTCTACCTAGCAGACTGGAGATCCCACGAGCTAGGTTCAAAGAGATCAAACAAAGTTATGAATGACGGTTCAACATTGTCAAATAATATAACCCATTCTCGTGATGAAGATAATGTGCAGAAATCGAGGTAAAGCATTAAGGCTTTTTGATGAGTCAACAAAGCTTAAAGATTTTTTAATGATTTCCTAAGTCTGGCAGGATATGACCAGATAGTGTGTCTATAGGATTACACGTTTAGAAATCACCTATGTGAGTGTGAAGTGTAAGCCGCTTCAAGGGGAATAAAAGTAAAGGCCCATTATCTAAGCACTCATGAAACCAGGCGATGTTCATGGCTGAAACGAACATAACCGTAAGAATCATAGATGGTTAAGGATTGATTGTGTGACTTATGTTGTCTATGTATACAACAAAGCTCGACGGTTCAAAGATATCAAATATACCGATTGACCTAATATATCCGATATAAGTTCACTACGGAAAGTTCAAAGGAAAACATACTTATCCAGATGCAATAAATTCTTGCATGTAAAACACACACGCGCCCGTGTATTCCTTTATTTTATAGCCATTCCCCATTCATGTGGGGGATTATTGAGATTTTAAGCTTGTGTAGTTTAAAGAGGGTGAATGAGAAACGGAGGAAAAATGAAATATTTGAGTTTCCCTCTTTGGCAAAGGGACATTGTCCCATATTGGAGAAAGAAGAGGCTTTTGATGGGTATATATATAATTGCTCTTCTTCTTGCTCTTAAAGAGTTAAGAAGAAGGCAAGCCTCGCGCCGTCGTCGTCGCTCGCTCGCTCGGCTCGGCTTCGGTTTCGGCTTCGGATTTGGTCAAAGTTCGTTTGATTGATTAATCTTTTTGGACAAAATTCCTTTTAATTATTTAATTAATTAATTAAATAATTAACGAAAAATTCAATCCGAAATAACCCATGACCCGCGACCCGGTCTGGTCAGGCCAATTTTCTTTCCCGAATTATTTTAAATTCATTTTCCTGCAATATTTCAAACAACACTGTTCCAACAGTCATGGCTGTTTCTGAAAGGTTGCAAACCTTTTCAGAAACAATGCCAGCAACTATATAAATAGAGTTTGAATCCCAAAATATTTCCTTACGAAATTTTCTGATCTTCTTCTTCTTCTTCTGCACAAAAATTCCAGTGTGTTTACAACCTTCGAGTGGCTCGTTGTTCACCGGCGTTTTGGTACCAACACTCCGGTGAGTTAAATCGTTCTATCCTGGGAGAATATATTCCAGCACCTCGGGTATTTGAGGGGAATAATTTCCTTAAGGACACACTGTGTATTGAGTGGGCTCGATTTATTCCTACACTATTTTTCCAGAATTTATTTCTTTAAACAAGTGTTACTAACTTTATGTTTTTGTTTATATATTTCAGAAAGTTTAATGATTTAATTGTTTATTAAAGCAATACAGATTTATAACACTAAATACTAGAAAAGTAACTTAAATTATAATTTTGTTTAATATGAAAGCTGTTTTAAAATGGTAAAAAAAGTCGAACGAAATTTTCTTTTTAAAATAAAATTTATTCGGTACGGTTCGGTATTTTTCGATTTATTTTTATAAAATAAAAAACTTACCCTAATTATTGGTACTGTTATATATTTATATAAAAACCTACAGTTTTATTAAAAGAAACCTAAAAATCGGCTCGGTACGATTCGGTCGATTTAGTCGGTTTTTAAATATCTATTGACACCCTTAACCTCAAGCATGATGATCTTAGACTAAAATAATATATTAACACAATGAATATCATAGTTAACAAAATTAATGTAAAAATAACAATATTCTACAAAATGAATATACAGATAGGAATTTCGGTTGGCACGTACTTTCTCCGAATTACTCTTTTTATAAATAAAATAAATAATTATTCCATATTAACAACTACTTGGTTCTACGCACTTCTCCCATCTTGAACTCTTGACTTGATACCTCACACTTCTCTAATCAATCATTCTGATTGCCTCTCAGTTTTTATGTGATGAGTAAAATTTGTTTTCTTGCTCGTTTCTTATGGTTTCAAATTATTCGTCATTTTGTAATCATCTACACTAGAGTATGCTGTGTCCTTAGATCAACTTTAATCACTATATGTCAAGTTTCTCCTTGTGTCACTAGTAGTTTTAAAGATATATGAAATGGTCTTTTTATATAACTAGTCTTAAAGTACAAACTTTGCGCGTGTACCCTATATAAGTGAATATACGATCTTAAAAAATAAAGTAATTATTATTAAATAATGTGTTTGAGCTATTGAACAAAAATTAAAAGAAAATATAAGTTCCTAAAATTGATAAATATTGATCCAATTTAGCTAGTTCAATAAATAAAGAACATTGCCATGTAAAAATTCTTATATACTTTATTTTGATTTTTGATGACTTATGTAGGAATATATGATAAAAAGTATTGTTTTTGGTTACCTAATCCTTAAAATAAATATCCCATAACTATTTTCGTAGTTAAATCCCATTTTTATCAAAACCTAAATTTTTCACCTAAACTCATGATTTTTACAATTTTTACATGTTAAAATATACCCATAATCTATATATTTAGCTCACATTGTATAGAAATCACTTACCTCAAAGTGTTAGGTGAAAGTCTCTCTCCAAAAGCTCCAAAATCGTCAAATGAATGAAAGAAAATGAGTCAAAATGGTTTAACTCCTCACTTAAATGAACCTCACTGCCTCCAGGGCTTCCGCACATGCGGTCACTGGGCCGCATCTGCGGCATCGCTTCTGTGGATGTAGGTCCGCTTCTGCAGAATTCCCCAGGCCCAGCACTGGCCTCTTATGCGGGCGGAATACCGTTTCTGCGGTCCCGCTTCTGCGGATGGCCAAGCGACGCGTGGTTCTCCGCTTCTGCAGCCACTGGCCAAACGCCCCAAAGCCGCTTCTGCGACCACATGCTCGCACCTGCGGCCAAAAGCTCACAGGTGCGGGCACACCAGAACTGGTGCACCAACAACCCTTTTTGTGCTCTAAATCGAACCGGGCATCGTCCAGATGGCACCCGAGGCCTCGTCCAAACATACCACCAAATTTTTAAACATAAAAAGGACTCGCTCTCACCCTCAAAACGGAGAAAATAATATTAGAACTAAGAATCGCAACCCAAAACCAATTGGATCAACTTATGAACTTCAAGTTCTTCCAACTCGCTCTGAACGCGCCGAATCATATCTAAACTACTCGGAATAATACCAAATTTTGTGTGCAAGTCTTAAATCACTATGAGGAACTATTATCAGTCTCGGAATCCCAAACGGACCTCGATAATATCAAAACCTACTCCAAACCAAGTTTAAAGAACTTTAAGACCTTCAAGGGGCTAACTATCAATATTAAGCCGTCGAAATGCTCTCGGATCATCCAAAACCCAATATGAACATATGCCCAAGTCCAAAGTCATCATACGAACCTATTGAGACCATCAAATCCCAGTTCCGAGGTTGTTTACTCAAAACATTGACCAAAGTCAAACTTAACCCTTTTTAGCCATCCTTAAGGAACCAAGTATTTTGATTTCAACCCGAACCCTTCCAAATCCCGAACTAACCATCCCTGCTAGTTATAAAACAGTAAATTCACATACGGGAAGTCTTATTTAAGGGAACAAGGATCTAAAAAGTAAAACAAATGGCCGAGTCATTATATTCTCTACCTCTTATATAAATGTTCGTCCTTGAACGGGTCTAGAATCATAACTAGAGTGCTGAAGAAGTGTGGATATCTGCCCCGCATGTCCTCCTCGATCTCCCAAGTCGCTTCCTCGACTGGTTGACCTCTCAACTGAACCCTTATTGCATAAATCTTCTTGGATCTCAATTGGCGAACCTGCCTATCAACAATGGCAGTTGGCTCATCCTCATAACCCAGACTCTCATCTAACTGAACTGTGTTGTAGTCTAACATATGTGACATGTCAGCATGGTACCTCCGAAGCATAGATACGTGGAAAACCAGATGAACTCCCGATAGACTGGGAGGCAAAGCAAACTCATAAGCAACCTCCCTAATTCACCTCAATACCTCAACACCTCAAATGGGCCTATAAATCTTGGGCTCAACTTGCCCTTCTTCCCGAACCTCATGAATCCTTTCATCGTCGAGACTTTTAAGAGAACCTTCTCGACCACTATAAACGATAAATCACGCGCCTTCTGATCCGCGTAACTCTTCTGTCTAGACTGTGTTGTGCGAAGACGCTCCTAAATCAACTTTACCTTTTCCAAAGCATCCCTCACCAAATCAGTACCTTATAACTTAGCCTCGCTGGGCTCAAACCATCCGATGGGAGAACGACATCGCCGACCATATAAAGCCTCAAATGGAGCAATCTCAATGCTGGACTGATAACTGTTGTTGTAAGCAAACTCGGCCAAAGTAAGAATCGATCCCACTGCCCTTTGAAGTCAATCACACATGCTCTCAGCATATTCTCCAAGATCTGAATTGTCCGCTCCGACTGTCGGTCGGTCTGCGGATGAAAGGCTGTGCTGAGCTCTACTCGAGTCCCCAACTCACTTTGTACTGCCCTCTAGAAATGTGAAGTAAACTGAGGGTCTCTATCTGATATGATGGAGACAGGCATACCATGCAACCGAACAATCTCCTGAATATAAATCTGGGCCAACTTCTCTGAAGAATACGTGGTCACAACCGGAATGAAGTGTACCGACTTGGTCAACATGTCAATAATGACCCAAAAGACATCAAACTTTCGCAAAGTCCGCGGAAACCCAACTACGAAGTCCATAGTAATGCGCTCCCATTTTCACTCAAGTATAGTCATTTGCTGGAGTAGGCCACCTGGCCTCTGATGCTCATACTTAACTTGCTGACAATTTAGACAACCCAAAACATACTCAACTATGTCCTTCTTCATATGCCACCACCAATAATGTTGCCTCAGGTCACGATACATCTTCGTAGCACCTGGATGAATAGAATACCGAGGACTGTGTGCGTCTTCTATGATCTTCTCCCTCAAGCCATCGACATTAGGAACACATAGGCGATCATGGAGTCGCAGAACACCATCCTCACTGAGAGTAACCTCCTTGGCACCACCCTGTAGTATCGTCTCTCTAAGAACCAACAAGTGTGGATCATCAAACTAGCAAGCCTTAATATGCTACAATAATGAAGACTGAGCGATGACGCATGCAAGAACTCGGCTAGGCTATGAAATATCCAACATCACAAATCTGTTAGCCAAGGACTGAATATCCAAAGCTAGTGGCCTCTCCTCCGCTGAAATGAATGCCAACCCATACTCTCCGCCTTTCTGCTCAAGGCATCCACAACTACATTCGCCTTGGTCGGATGATAAAGGATGGTAATATCATAATCTTTTAGTAACTCGAGCCACCTGCGTTGCCTCAAATTGAGATCCTTCTGCTTGAACAAATGCTGCAAGCTACGATGATCGATGTAAACCTCACAGAACACCCCATAAAGATAATGCCTCCAGCCCCTAAGTGCATGAACAATCGCAACCAACTCCAAATCGTGTACATGGTAATTATTCTTGTGGGGCTTCAGTTGACGCAAGGCATATGAAATAACCCACCCCTCCTGCATCAATACACAACCCAAAATCAACGCGCTAAGCATCGCAATACATAATATACATTCCCGAACCGAAAGGTAGCACTAACACCGGTGTTGAAGTCAATGTGGTCTTGAGCTTCTGAAAGCTCATCTCACAATCATTGGAACGGAGCACCCTTCTGGGTCAATCTAGTCAAAAGTGTTGCAATAGACGAGAAGCCTCCACAAACCGACGATAATAACATGCTAACCCCAGGAAGCTCCTGATCTCAGTCATTGTGGTATGACGAGGCCAACTCTGAACTGCCTCGATCTTCTTGGGGTCTACCTTAATACCCTCACCTAATATAACATTCCCCAAGAATGCCACATAATCCAACTAGAACTCACACTTGGAGAACTTAGCATATATCTTTTGTTCCCTCAAGGTCTGAAGCACCACTCTTAAATGTTGCTCGTGCTTCTCCGTGCTACGTGAGTAGATCAAAATGTCATCAATAAAGACAATGACAAAAGAATCAATATATGGCCTGAACACCCGGTTCATCAAATCCATAAACGTCGCAAGGGCGTTAGTCAAGCCAAA
Organism: Nicotiana tabacum; assembly: GCF_000715075.1. NCBI lineage: Eukaryota > Viridiplantae > Streptophyta > Magnoliopsida > Solanales > Solanaceae > Nicotiana > Nicotiana tabacum. Next base: position 112,351,674 of record NC_134098.1, on the reverse strand, counting down.
GGACATCACTAGAAACTCATAATGGCCATATCTAGTCTGAAAAGCCGTCTTCGGAACATCTGAATCCCGAATCTTCAACTAATGGTACCCCGATCTCAAGTCAATCTTAGAGAACACCCTGGCACCCTGCAACTGGTCAAACAAATCATTAATACGCGACAACGGGTACTTGTTATTAATGGTAACTTTGTTCAACTGGCGGTAATCAATGCACATTTGCATAGTCCCATCTTTCTTCTTCACAAATAACACTGGTGCACCCCAATGCGACACACTCGGTCTGACGAACCCATTTGCTAGCAACTCCTCAAGTTGTTCCTTCAACTCTTTCAGAGCCATGTGGTATGGTTGAATAGATATAAGCTGGGTACTTAGAGCCAAATCAATACAGAAATCGATATCACGATCTGGTGGAATGCCTAGTAGGTCAGAAATAAACACATCGGAGAACTCCCGGACCATGGGCACTGAATCAATCACCGGAGTCTCTGCGGTAGTATCTCCAACATAAGTTGGATAAGCCAAACAACCCTTCTCAACCATATGCCGAGCCTTCAGAAAAGAGATAACCCGGCTAGATGCACTTGCAGACGAATCCTTCCACTCCAATCTAGGCAACTTTGATATTGCCAAGGTAACACTCTTGGCATGTTAATCAAGGATGGCATGATATGGAGATAACCAGTCTGTGCCCAGGATAACCTCAAAGTCAGTCATATCGAGCAACAAAAGATCTACTCTAGTCTCATAACCATAGAATGTAACAATGCAAAATCGGTAGATCCGATCCACAATAATAGAATCGCCCACAAGGTGGACACATAGACAGGAGTACCCAAGGACTCACGAGGAACACCCAGGAAATGAGCAAACTGAGATGAAACATATGAATATGTAGATCCTTGGTCAAATAGTACTGGGGCATCCCTACCGTAGACAAAAATAATACCTGTGATCACGACATATAAGGCTAATACATCTGGTCTGGCCAGAAAAAGCGTAGAACCTAGCTGGAGCGCCACCCGACTGACCTCCAACTCTAGGATGGCCCCTACCCACCTGTCCTCCTCCTCTGGAGGCGGCCGGATGGCTGGTGGGGCAACTGGTGTTGGAATCATAGGTTGCTGACCCTACTGCACTGTCTTGCCCTGAAACCTAGGGCAGAACCTCCGCACATGACTAGGGTTTTCATGACCCAAAATCTCACCACATGCGTCGTGATGGCACCTAGTCTCTAAGACTAGGTAAGCCGATTTCAATTACCTTTTGAAGCTATATTTTTATTTGAAACTAACAGCGGAAATAATTACAATATACAACCTCCCAAGACTGGTAGTACTGAGTCACGAACTCTAACTGAATACATGGAATGATCACGAGGACCGAATATACAATACTGTTTGATTACAAATTAACAGTACAATGAAATGAAATGACTCCAAGGGACTGCGACGGCCAAGCAACTCTACCTTGAATCCTTACGATCCCGTTTTAACTCTGCTCAAGTCCGATATCTTCAATACCTGGCTCTGCACAGAAATGTACAGAAGTGTAGTATGAGTACACCATGGTCGATACCCAGTAAGTATCAAGATTAACCTCAATGGAGTAGAGATGAGGTACAGTCAAGACACTCACTAGTCTAATAACCTGTGCAATATAATATACAAAATAATAGGAAACAAATAATTATAAGGGCAACATAAAATAACCAACGATATGTATAGTAAGACAATAAAATCACCATTTAATATCACTAAACAATTAATAAATATAATTACACCCAGTTAAATCGAATTCTTCAATTAAATATCTTTCATATATAATTCTTACGAATAAAACTCTTTTTCAAATATATTTTTGTCGAATATATATCTTTCAAATATAATTCTTCTTGAATAAAAATCCTTTCAAATAAATATTTTGAATATAATTCTTTCGATTAAAGTCACCATGTGACACCTCATTTCAAAATCATAAAAATACGGGTCTCAGCCCATTTTTATATTTTTCGTAAACACGGGTCTCAGCACATTTTTTCATGTTCCCACGGCACCTCGTGCCCATAATTAAATCATCATATTTTCCTAGCACCCCGTGCCCTCATTTCATATCACAACTGCACGGACAACTCACGTGCCAAATATCATTATCATTTCATCACAGCACCTCGTGCCCACATTTCATATCTCAACTACACGGACAATTCACGTGCCAAATAACCTCATTATTTACTCACGGCACCTCATGCCCATATTTCATTTTTATAATCCGCCTGGCCATAGCCACATACTCTCAATTTCAACATAAATCAGATTGTTATCAATTTACCAACAACAAGACAAATTGCACAAGGTATAAAAATAAACACAAGAAAATCACAACATCACATGAATATTATCAACACCACAACCCCACATCATCACATATCGTCCCTGACAATAGCTACCCTTATCGCTCCTATTGCCACCCTTATCACTCCTATAGCCACCCTTATCGCTCCGCTCAGACAATACCAATAGCAACCCTTATCGCTCCTATAGCCACCCTTATCGCTTCCCCCAGACAATATTCCAACAAACACAACAGTGAAACGCCACCCTTATAACCACATAGTATCAACGGTGAAATGCCACCCTTATCTCCCCAAAATAATAACTCACACAACACAATAATTTATACGGAAAATTATCACAACAACATAACAAAATTAATTCATATCACAATTTGCCCAATTGCCACAACCAAATTCCAAAGCTACAACCAAGTCAATTAATTTCACAACAAATAGCCAAAATCTCCACACAATGTGTACAACACCCAAAAATAATCAATATAGATAGAAATTACTCAACATAAAGCAAAGTCTTCATTAAATTCAATTTTTCGATAATTATATAAACACCTCTTCTTAAGCTCATTTAATTAATTATTTGCATAGGGAAAATCCATAATGAAATTAAATTTCAATAATTATCAAACCAACAAATTCACGGAATTACATAAATAATCAAGTAACAATCACATCAAATTGTCATATAACGACAGATTCAACAACAACAAGGATTTAGGCACGACAATTAGATGATTAAATATATACTAACAATTATCCAATTTATCACACAATATGCTCAGGACTTTAACTCAATAAAATTACACATATAAGCCGAGTACGTACTCGTCACCTTGCGTACACAGCTTTTCACATTTCACAAATGGCACATAAGACTCGATGCCTAAGGGGTAATTCCCCCACTCGAGATTAAGCAAGACACTTACCTTTTTTTGAAGTTAGGACGATATTCCAAAATAGCCTTCTTGCTTGAATTGACCTCCGGACAGCTTAAATCTATCCAAATTAATTGTATAACTTCATTAAAATTCATCGAAAATAATTTCGGATAATAATATGTCGACTTCAAAATTTATTCCAAAAGTCAACGCGGGACTTGTCCCTCGGAACCCTACATAATATTCATGAAATCCGAACACCCATTCCGATACGAGTTCAACCATACCAATTTTATCGAATTCAAATAACAACTCGACCTCTAAATCTTAAATTTTCGGTTTTAGAAGATTTTACCAAAATCTTGATTTTCCTCCATTAAATCTGAATTAAATGATGGATTCAAAGACATAATCATGGAAATTAATCAAAATTGGATAAGAATCACTTACCCCACACACCGCGCAAGAATCTCTCCAAAAATCGCCCTCTACCGAGCTCCCAATTATATTTTGAGTTATGAACTCAAACTCTCATTTTTGGGACTTTTAATTCTGCCCAGATAGGCCTTCTTCGCTTTCGCGACCATTGCTTCGCGTTCGTGAAGGCCAAAACCCTACTGCCTCAAATTCTTCATCACGTTTACGACCTCCTCGTCACGTTCGCGAAGGCAACTGTTTTTGCCCCATCATTTCCTCTTCGCGTTCGCAAACTCCTCGTTGCGTTTGCGATGACCAGGTGACCAACTCATTCGCGTTCGCGAAGGCCAAACGACCCCAGGCCCCAATTTTCCTTTCTTCTTCGCGTTCGCGTTACCTTGGCCGCATTCACGAAGGCTTGCCCTGCTCCTTCTTCGCATTCGTGTCCACAGCTTCGCGTTCGTGAAGGACAAACCATCAGTCCCTTAAATTCCTCTTCGTGAACGCAGGATTCCCTTCGTGTTCGCGAAGAAGGAAACCATACTTCAGCAACAACAGTCCAAACAACTCCAATTTGGCCCGAAACACACCTGAGTCCCTCGGGACCCCGTCCAATCATACCAACCTGCCCCATAACATAAAACGGACCTGATCGAAGCCTCAAATCACATTAAATAATATCGAAACGACGAATCGCACCCCAAATCAAAATCTATGAACTTTAAACTTTCAAATTCTATAACTTTTGCACACAAGTCATAAATGACATAACTGACCTATTCAAATTTACAGAATCGAATTTCGACCCCGATATCAAAAAGTCAACCTCTCGGTCAAACTTTCACCCCCCGGTCAAACTTTCCAAAATTCAACTTTCGGCGTTTCAAGCCTAATTCCACTACGGGCCTCCAAATAATTTTCCGGACACGCTCCTAAGTCCAAAATCACCATACGGAGCTATTGAAATCATCAAAACTTCATTCCGGGGTCATTTTCACATAAGTCGACATCCGGTAACTATTTTAACTTAAGCTTGAAACCTTGGAACTAAATGTTCCAATTCATTCCAAAACCTTTAGTAAATCAAACTCGACTACACCCATGGGTCATAATACATATTGCGAAGCTGCTCGAGACCTTCAGTCACTAAACGGGGCGTAAATTCTTAAAACGACAAGTCGGGTCGTTACAAAGGTCCCCTCACTCGAAATAAGCTCTCGGTATGGTGGACTGATGACCTAAAGTCTGACCCTGATGGCCTGAATACCCACTAGAGGATCCTTGAATAGCTGGCGGGTGGTAAGAACTCTCTGGTATGGCGCTGAAATAAGATCGCACTGGAGCACCCCGAGGAGGCGGCAGTTCTGGATATGTGGGCCTGTTAGACTGACCCCTCACAAGCTGGCCTTTGCCCCGCATCGGGGCACCTATGAACACTACGGAATACCGAAACCGCTTATCCCTTGTAGCCTGCTCCCGGCTACGCTGACATACACCCTCGATCCTCCGATCTATCTCTACAACTAGCTCGTAAAAAGTTCCCATCTCAACCTCTCGGGCCATGGTGTCCTGAATACCAGTGTGCAAACATGCAACAAACCTCTGCACTCTCTCTGCATCAATGGGAATGATCATATTCATGGTGATACAACTCAGAGAAACTCGCCTCATAGTCAGTCACTAACATCTGACCCTGTTGGAGTTGCTCGAACTGAAACCGTAACTCTTCCTTCTGAGAGGGCGGGATATACCTATCCAAAAAAATACGGGTGAACTGATCCCAAGTCATGGGAGGTGAATCTGCTGGTCTGCCGAGGAGATATGACTGCCACCACATACGGGCCCTGCCCTCCGGTTGGAAAGTAGAAAAATCCACCCCATGGGACTCCAATATCCTCATGTTTTATAGTTTGTCCCTGCACCGATAAATAAAGTCATGGGGGTCCTCATGTCGCTCACCTCCAAATACAGGAGGATGAAGCCTGGTCCATCTGTCCAATAACTTGTGCGCATCATCGGTCACAGCTGGTCTGGGCTCAGGTATAGCTGCTGCAATTGGCCGAGCTCCACCTACGGGTAGTGTGCCTGGGTATGATATACGACAGTTACATGCCCTGGAGCCTGAGCGGTAGGAGTCTGTGCCCCCCTCCCGCCTGAGATTTTTCTAGGTCTGCTGGAAATAAACCAGCATGGGTCATAGTATCCATGAACCGTAGCATTACGACCCATGACCTCCTGGAAACCTGGCGCAGACATGAAATCCGATGGGGGGTGGATCTGCTGTAGGCACCTCTCCCTACTCCTCAATGATAGGATCCTCTATTGGATCCGCTGGTGGAATAGTTAGAGCAACTCTGGGACGTCCTCGTCCTCTACCACGGGCTGGAGCCCTCCCTCGGCCTCTAACAACATGGGGAGCAGCTCCTCCATGGTCTGGAACATCCGCTGCGTGCGTTCTCACCATCTGTGAAAGAATAAGAGAAAAATACATAATACCACATCAACTGCACGATAGGAGATGAAGAAGTAGTAGTTTCCTAACACCATATAGCCTCTCAAAGATAAGCATGGGCGTCTCCGCGCCGATCCTCAAGACTCTATTAGGCTTGCTCATAACTTGTGATATCTACATGAATCTAGTGCTCTCATACCATGTTGTCACGACCCAATTCTCCTATAGGCCGTGATGGCGCCCAACGTTACCGCTAGGCAAGCCAACAGTGAATTAAACCATGTAATTTCTCTTTTAATAAGTTTTCAAGTGAATAAATTCCATTAATTAAAAGGTTAAGAAACAACAAATTTAAATAAATAGACGAAAGCAACTGAGTGCAATCATAACAATAGAATCATCCAAAACCATATAACTATTAGTGTATGTGTCAAGACCTGGTGTCACAAGTGTATGAGCACTAATGGATTTTACAAAACTCTAGCTACTGTCTGAAATAAAAATAGACAGAAATAGATGCAAAGGAGAGACTCTAGGTGCTGCGGAACGGCTCAGGAAGCTGCTCACCACTAGGCCTCGAGATATCTGGAATGCGCGCCGGTAGGACCGCCCGATGTACTTGTCTCAGATCCTGCACGATTACTGCAGAAGTGTAGAGTGAGTACATAAACAACATATACCCAGTAAGTATCTAATCTAACCTCAAAGAAGTAGTGACGATGGATCGGCTTCGACACTTATTAAGGGCTAACAATATGAATACAGAAATTCTAAATAAGCATGAGTTATGTATCGTGCTGATAACGTGTTATAAAATAAAAGCAATTTAGTAAAACATGAACAAGACATGTTGTTATGAAATAAAAGCAATTTAGTAAAACATGAACAAGAAATAGAGATAGAGAGAAGGAAGATATTTTCTTCTTCAATTGTGTGTATTTTCTTATCTATTACAAGGCCTTTATATAGGCATAAAAAGTGAAGAAAAATATGTCATTGAATATGTCATTAAGCATTTGAGAAGATCATGGATGAAGAGTAGACATCCACCATAATTTGATTTTTCTTATAACACTCCCCCTTGGATGTCCATAGATAATGTGCCTCGTTAAAACTTTATTAAGAAAAAACCCTATGGGAAAAAAATCCTAGTGAAGGAAAAAGAGTACACATGTTTAGAAATACGCATTTTGGTTGCCTCGTTAAAAACCTTGCAAGGAAAACCCAGTGGGACAAAACCTTGTAAGGGAAAAAGAGTACAATGCGTATTAACTCCCCCTGATGAGAGTATCAATTCACATCCTTGAGCCTTCGCATCCCAATCTTGTACACTAGTTTCTTGAAGGTTGATGTCAGTAGAGATTTGGTGAACAGATCGGCCATATGATTACTTGAACGGATCTGTTGCACATTGATATCACCATTCTTTAGAAGATCATGTGTGAAAAATAACTTTGGTGAAAAATTTACTTTGTCCTATCCCCTTTATGAATCCTCCCTTCAATTGGGCTATGCATACTGCATTGTCTTCATACAAAATTGTGGGTAGTTTGTCACACTTCAAACCACATTTGTCTCGAATAAGATGTATTATAGACCTCAACCATACACATTCTCGACTTGCTTCATAAATAGCAATTATCTCAGCATGATTAAATGAAGTAGCCACGATTGATTGTTTAGTAGATCGCCAAGATATGGCAGTGTCTCCATATGTAAACACATAGCCTATTTGAGATCGAGCCTTGTGTGGGTCATATAAATACTCAGCATCGGCATAACCAACAAGATCGGAACTGCAATCATTGCCATAAAATAATCCAATATCGGTAGTCCCTTTTAGATACCGCAATATGTGTTTGATTCCATTCCAATGTCTCCTTATAGGAGCAGAGCTATATCTTGTTAATACATTAACTGAAAAAGTTATGTCAGACCTTGTAATGTTAGAAAAATACATTGGTGCACCAATTGCACTAAGATATGGTACTTTGGGACCACGAAGCTCTTCATTATTTTCATGAGGTCGAAATAGATGTGCTTTATCCATATATAATCGCTTTAAAATCATTTTAGTGTATGTTGGTTGATGGACAAAAATTCCATCTTTCATATACTCAATTTGTAGACCAAGACAAAATTTTGTCTTTCAAAGATCTTTCATTTTAAATTCTTTCTTTAATTAGTCTACTGCTTTAGGAAGCTCCCTAGGAGTTCCAATTATATTTAAATTATCAACATACACGGTGATTATAAAAAATTTAGATCCAGATCTTTTTATAAAGACACAAGGACAAATTGAATCATTCTTGTACCCTTCTTTCAACAGGTACTCACTCAGGCGATTATACCACATGCGCCTTGATTGTTTCAATCCGTATAAGGATTTTTGAAGCTTTATTTAATAAATTTCTTGGAAACCTTAATATGCTTCAGAACAATTTAAATCCTTCAATGATTTTCATTATACGCATATCATGTTTTTCTTGTATTGCCAGATTAAAACCTGAAATGGCGACATCCACCACAAGAGAACATGACTCTATATAATCAATGCCAGGATATTTACAAATTTTTTTGTGACACAAGTCATCTTTATGTTTATCGACTTGACCTTTTTTTCGCACAAGAACGCATTTATACCTCCACTGGCTTTATACTTTTAGATGTTGGGACTATCCGTCCAACTTCATATTTTTCAGGTGAAATTAATTTTCATTGCATATTTTTCATTTGGCCAATCATTTATCTGTCCAAATTTCATGACAGATTTGAGCTCAAGATCCTCGTCAATATTCATAATATTGAGCGCTATATTATATTAACAATATCGTCAACGATCATTTTATATCGGTTCTACTATTACCCAATAAAGACATAACTTATTGAGATCTCTTTATCTTATTATCTTCAGGTACCTGAGCCTCTCTCATGAGGTCTTATGAAGTGTTATGTCATGGTGCTCTTCTAGAGCACTTGTCTCCTTATTATGACCATCTTGAACATTTGCTCCTCTCCTTCTTCAAGGAGTTTTATCTTTGGAACCGATTAGTCTATTATGCTTCATGCATGCCATAGACTATATTCATTATGAACTTTATTTTATTTGGAGCATTAGCAGCTGAATATGATATTTAGTTTTTGGTCAGCAAATACGCCTGGCAATATTTTGCAAATGAATTATCACTTGAACTTCAAGTTCACATTTTCTCATGCGAGGATCTAGATGTACTCATAATAATTCATTGCATGTATTACTTTTTCAGCTGCCCATTTTCTTCCCCTATTATTGGGATCACCAATAAATATCACTAGCTTTATTTGGGGATCCATCTTTGTGCATTGTGGTGGAACAATTAAATCATATAGCACATTCATATTTCTAGATGGAAATTATTTGATTTCTGACCCTGAACCGATTGTGATAGGGAGAACTTATCATAACTTGGCTAGATGCGTACAAGTGCTGTTGTATATTAAATAATACATCACATACCAAATTTTATTTTGGCAATTATGTTCTCATAACCAATGGTTTAGATATAATTGGAGACATACAATTTATGCTAAACCAACTTGGATTTAAACTAATATTATCAAGATAAATCATCATAATTTATATTCTGGAACTGTGCTCTAATAATTTAAGCAATCAATCTTGCAAAAGTCAAACTGCAAGTTGATAACAAATGCACATGTGACCATATAATAGATGCATCTATTAAAATCATATAATAGTAAACGGTCCACATGGAAGGTGACTGAGCCCATATATTTATCACCTTTTATTCGTTCCATAAATCAAGGGATTCAATCCCAATCTTAACTGGTATATCATGAGAATAAGCAGTAGAAGAGAATTCTTGAAGAATCTTATATTTCTTCAATATATGCCAATGTAATTCTCAATTAATTTTTCGCATCATAATTGAACCGAGATGGTCAACCGGTCATGCCAACTAATATTTATTTCAGTAAACCTCTAGTTTATTTGTGGCTTGTGATTGCATCATCATTCTTATACTTGTGTAGTACAAATAGAAGAAAAGTCAGGTAACATTTCATATTTACCCGGTATGATTATAGTAATATAAAGATATTCAATCTTCTTTTCATTTATAGTCTCAATATGCCAACCACTTTGGCTAATATATTCGTAAATCAAAATTTTTTTCACTTTGAGACTTACTACAAGATTAATGTCATGAACAATTTCATTCATTCGGGTAGTAACAAATTAGTTCTTTCAGATCTCTTAACTGATTTTGTATTACAAGATCTTTTGTCACACCATCCATATAACGAATGTCTCCTTCACAAAGAGAACCATATCATAATAATTGTCATGTTCAAAATCATCATAAGCAAAATAATTTATTGCTTTAATTTTGCTTTTAATAACTTTCATAAGGCCTGACAAAATATTTGGCGTATCACATGTATGCGATCAATGATATATTCATGTAACTACACAATAATATTCATTATCTTTCTTTGTCTCAAACCTCCCTTAGAGGTGAGTTGTAGTATTTGTCCAACCATGCACATGTACATTATTATGCATAATCTATATCACATATATATTTTCACATTCACTTTCAGGAATGAGTATGCATTCTCATTGTTTATCATAAGTCACATTCTCTTCAAAGAATGGAGTATAATCATACAATGTGCTTTATTTTTTTTCATACCAATTTGATGGTAAACATTGTCTTGTTCTCCCTTTTTATAATTACCATAGTGATAACTATTATTATTTTGGCCTTTCGCACGCCCACATTCATTGGTCAACCACTTGTCTTTATTTAGACTTATCATGCACTGCTATCACATTCACTTCAAGAATGGAGCAAATCAAGTGGGACAAGCTTCATACTTTTTCATGAAAATTATATTATTTTTTCTTTAGTTATTATTATTATCAATATTATCAATATGGTGCATTATGACTCAAACCCAATGCCTTACCCATATAAAGGTATGTTAGGTCATAATGCGTTGGAACTTGAATCCAACGTCTTTTCATCAACATAGTGCGTTTGGACTTGAACTCATCGTCTTACCCTCAATCTTTTGCATAATAGGCCAAAAGTCACTAGGACTCGCACTCGAACCTTTAAAATATTATTACTTCATAATTATAGGCATACATAAATTAATTTTAAAGAAGACATATATAACTATTTCAATCTTGAAACAGTTTCTCTGCAACAAAAATGCTAGTTAGGATATATGCCATTTTTTAAAAAATGATACAATCACTTTTATATTTTAATAAATTAATTAGGGGAAAGGTGCAGATAACCTATAACCACGTATATTTCAAAGACTATAAGAACTTCACCAAAAAAATCCAATACGGAGGAATGAGCCTTATGTTTCCAGCAAAAATATTTAAGGCTTAATGCATAACCGTGACTATTATAAATTATAACTATAATGAGTTTATATTGGCTGTATATTCCAATGCCAAATTTGCAAGGTACTGTAAAATCGCCTACATATGTGATAATTTTGCTTTCAATGAAATACATCATGTGATGGTAAAAATATTATTACTAAATTACCTTAATAATTATCTATCATAGTATGTAAAAGGTCAGAACATATATATACGTTAGAATATTATATTTGTCCTATAAGAGATGTAGCAAATAAAGACATACCTTTCCGGTTCTTTATTTCAGTGGATACAATTGAAAAAAATATTTTAACTAAATACTGCACATAAAGTTAATGCAAAGATATGAAAGTATGAATGGGTTTAGATGGATGTAAAACTTATCTTTGTATTATTATCCAAGACATTTTTTATTGTACTTGATCTTATTGTCTGCTTATAATTTACATAGTCTTGACGTAGAAGATCATGAAATGAGCAATTCATGCTGATAACGTGTTATAAAATAAAAGCAATTTAGTAAAACATGAACAAGACATGTTGTTATGAAATAAAAGCAATTTAGTAAAACATGAACAAGAAATAGAGATAGAGAGAAGGAAGAGATTTTCTTCTTCAATTGTGTGTATTTTCTTATCTATTACAAGGCCTTTATATAGGCATGAAAAGTGAAGAAAAATATGTCATTGAATATGTCATTAAGCATTTGAGAAGATCATGGAGGAAGAGTAGACATCCACCATAATTTGATTTTTCTTATAACAAATAACTCATTAACAAGTAAGAGCAAATAATTCTTTCATAATTCAATAAATCCCAAATAAATTCCTGTCATTAATAAGTGTAACCTCATAAGTCACAAAAGAATATCAAGTATGATTAGGCTCCGAGTATTGCTAAGCACGATTTATGCCGAGGTCGTACGGCCCGATCCAGAATAACGTGTACATTGCTGAGAGATGTGCGGCACAATCTATAGAAGCATCTATCTACTGCTGAGGCGTTCGGCCCGCTCCACAAGAAGAGATGATACTTTATAAGCATTTGACTTAAACGTTATAACAAGGCTAACACACAATATAATAAAATTCCCATTAACGGTCAAGTAATCCACTAAAAAATCAAGTAAGTGAAATTCTGTCACGATCCAAAATCCGACTAGACGTGATGGCACCTAACCTCACCTGCTAGGTAAGCCAAATAACAATAGTACGATTCAATTAATATTTAACTGACTCTAATACACTCCCCAAGCACTTGTAGTACAAATCATTAGCTTCTAAGATTGGAAATTACAAAGTTGGTATGAAGCAAATACAGCATCTGTTCGAAATGTACATAAACGGATTTTTTTATAAATCTAAGGCTACCATGAACAAGAGGCAGCAATGACTGGAATACATGTACGTCTTCAGATCCAGCTTCCGCCAAGTATAGCAGCATTAACATCCAAATTCTACACGCAAGGTGCAGAAGTGTAGTATGAGTACGACCGACCTTATGTACTCAATAAGTAACAAATATACCCTTAGGTTGAAAGTAGTGACGAGCTGGAACAAAGGTCATGGTCCACACCAATATCCAGTAACATCTCATAACAATAAAATTAAGGCAACACAAAGAATGACTCAATAATAAAATGCTCAGCTCGTTCACAGTTTCCAAAAAAAAAAAAACATTTTCTTTTCAAGTATAATAGTAAAACTCAATTCTTTTCACTGAAATCACTAAAATATGAGTAAGTCTCAAAACTGTGATTTTTTCCAAAAACTTTCTTCCACAATAGGAAATTTCATTTTCAAATGGCATGAGGAAAGTACATCTCTATGCCTATATGTCAATGTGCATGCCAATGCAATGCAACATAGTGATAAAACCATATGCATACTCTCAGAGTATCAATTCACTCAGTCCTGCCAGTCACTCAATCCTCTCAGTCACTCAGCCCTCCTAATCACTCAATCCTCGCAGTCACTCATGCCTCACAGTCACTCAATCCTCCCAAATCACTCGCACTCGCACTCAGTAGGTACATGCGTTCACTAGGGGTGTGTACAGACTCCGGAGGGTCTCCTTCAATCCAAGCGCTATAATCTGCACGGACAACTCATGTGCTGCGCGGACAACTCACGTGCTATAGTATTAATATATGTATTCGCAGGGACAACTCACGTGCTATAATAAGCCAATCTGGCCTGCTACGACGTGCAACCCGATACCATAATAATAAAGTATATAAAGCCAATATGGCCTGCTGCGACGTGCAGCCCGATCCCATAACTATCCTCACAATCAAGCTCTAAGCCTCACTCAGTCATCAATCTCTCCGGCCTCTCTTTCATGGGCTCACAATATCATGAAAATAGCCCGTAAATGATGATATGATATGTAGTGACATGAATATGACTGAGTATGAATTTTCAATTTAAAAGAAATAATTCACAGCAATATAACCTCTATGGGTCCCAATAATACTAGCACATAGCCTCAACATGATTTTTAATATGATCCTCATCTCAATTTATTTAGCATATAAAACTACATAGAAAATGTCGAGATTATTTAACTACAAAATTCCACGGAAACAATTATGTCATAATTTTCATGGTGCACGCCTACCCGTCCGTCACCTAACACGTGCGTCACCTCCCAACAATTCACACAATACATATATTCAGGGTTCATACCCTCAGCTCCAAGATTAGAAGAGTTACTTACCTCAACAAGATGAACCCAACGCCAAGCAAGCTAATCAATACTCAGGAAATTCCATTCCACGTGTATCCATCTTTGAATGCCTTCTTGTCTCCTCAATTCAATGCCAACGATCCGAAACTGAAATTCACCCCTTAATGATACTACAACGATCTACTATACTAAGCAACTTCAATCTACAATATCAACATCCAATGGGACCAACATTAGTAACCAATTCCATAGTTTATGCCATTTAGACAATTTATCAAATATCTAGTGGGCATACATTTATACATTTCTTAACCATATAATTAGTTCTTCCAACTACCACCATTTACCAACAATTCATCCCACCATCATTCTTTAACAACTTATAATCCTAACATCACATGTTTGACCAACCATTCTCACCCAACCAACAAAATTCCATTAAATAATCACCTTTCAATCTCTACAATGGTTATGTATTTAAATCGGAAACTTATGGCTTCCAATCACCATACCATAAGTTTTGTCACATATTTCATACATAAATAATCACCATAGATTAGTTAGAGATGGTAGACATACCTCTTATAGTGAAATTCTTGAGAATCCCAACTTGTAGTGTTCTTGACCAATTTGGGGATTTAAATGGAAATCTATGGATTTTCAAGATTAATCCTTGTTAATACAAGTGTTTAGAAATAGTAATCAACTCAAAATTACTCCAAAAACATTACCTTGGTTCATAGGAGAGAGGTGTTGGACGGATTCCCCTTGATATGCAAGCCCTAGCTCAAAGAAATGACTTAGCTCTCTCTCTACCCGGCCTTGGGGGTATTTAATGGGTTCTTACGTGCGTGGTCGTGCACCTGGGCGAGTGACCGTGCATATGGCCGCGCACCTGAGGCAGAAACTCTCAAATATGTGCGGCCGCGCATCTGGGTGCGCATATGCACACATGTCCAGCAAAATGGCCATAACTTTCCATAAACATATCCAAATGACGAACGGTTTGATGAGTTGGAAACTAGACTCAAAGAGCTTTAATTAGATAGGTTATACACCATGTAACGCTTCATATCTTGATAGTTATGCTAGGTTGAAATTAGGTATTGTGCGAACTCAATTGAAACTTTATTCCATCATATAATTTTCAACTTGACTTAACCTTAGGGCTCTTCTTAGACCATAAACCATTCTTAATGTACATCATACATATATTATCATGATCAATTAATATCATTCAAATTATCAGTCTTGTTCATACATGAATTAATATAATTAGCACCCGCCAATCTTCTTAATGGTCTTAAAACACTTCAAAATTTTTTGGGATGTTACAAATTCGGTCTTTTACAATTTCTCTAACAAGTTCTAATATAATTTAGGCACTTAAATTAACAAGTAGGGTGCAAATATTACAAGTAATTCATGATTTGGGTCCTAAACTACCCGGACATAAGCACAAATAGTAGATACGCACGCACTCTTATCACTTCGTGCGTACGTAGCCCCCACAATCAGAGGCAAATATTAATTTAGATTACCTATGGGGCAAGTTCCCTCTTACAAGGTTAGACAAGAGACTTACCTCGTCTCAAGACTCACTTTCCGGTCACAATTTCGTCCTAAAGCCTCAATTCGGTGCCAAACAATCCAAAACTAGTCAAATGTTATATAAATTAATCAATACACGTTCAAAAGTTCATATTCCAACTATTAGAGCGATTACCCAACCCCAATTGAAAGATTCTTAAAATTCATCCGCAGGCCCACGTGCCTGGATTCCGAGAATTTTCGAAGAAAGTTGTTACCCATAACCTCACAAACTCAAATATAAAATTTTCACTCAATCCCATAACTATTTTAGTGGTTAAATCCCATTTTTATCAAAACCTATATTTTTTTTTACCTAAACCCATGATTATTACAATTTTTACATGTTAAAATCTACCCATAATCTACGTATTTTAACTCACATTGTATAGAAATTACTTACCTCAAAGTACTAGGTGAAAGCCCCTCTACAAAAGCTCCAAACTCGCCCGATGAATGAAAGAAAATTAGTCAAAATGGTTTAACTCCCGACTTAAATAAACCTCACTGCCTCAAGGACTTACGCACTTGCGGTCACTGGGCCGCATCTGCGGCATCGCTTCTGCGGAGGTAGGTCCGCTTCTGCGGAATTCCCCAGGTCCAGAAATGGCCGCTTATGAGAGCGGAATACCGCTTATGCGGTTCCGCTTCTACGGATGGCCAAGCGCATCTGCGGCCCCATCGCACATGCGGGCTATTCCTCGCAGAAGTGAGGCCGCTTCTGCGCATGGTTCTCCGCTTCTGTGGCCACTAGTCAAACGCCCCAAAGTCGCATCTGCGGCCACAAGCTCGCATCTGCGGCCAAAAGCTCGTAGGTGCGGGCACACAAGAACTGGTGCACCAACAACCCTTTTTATGCTCTAAATCGATCCGAGCATCGTACGGATGGCCCCCGAGGCCCCCAGGCCCCCAAGGCCTCGTCCAAACATACCAACAAGTTTGTAAACATAAAACGACACGCTCACACCCTCGGAACGCGGAAAACAACATTAGAACTAAGAATCGCAACCCAAACCTAAATTACTCGGAATAACACCAAATTTTGTGTGCAAGTCTTAAATCACAATACGGAACTATTCCCAGGCTCGGAATCCCAAACGGACCTCAATAACATCAAAACCTACTCCAAACCAAATTTAAAGAACTTTAAATCCTTCAAGGGGCCAACTATCAATATTAAGCGCAGAAAACGCTCTCGGGTCATCCAAAACCCGATCAGAATATACGCCCAAGTTCAAAATCATCATACGAACCTATCGGGACCATCAAATCTCAGTCCCGAGATCGTTTACTCAAAACGTTGACCAAAGTCAAACTTATCCCATTTTAACCATCCTTAAGGAACCAAGTGTTCCAATTTCAACCCGAACCTTTCCAAATCCCGAACTAACTATCCTCGCTAGTCATAAAATGGTAAAAATACATACAGAGATATTTATTTAGGGGAACGAGGATCTAGAAAGCAAAACGACCGGTCGGGTTGTTACAGAAACGAACAAGTCTTACATAATAAGTAGTCATGCACAAAAGGATAGTAGTTCAAATATAATTAAGATAATAATTTGAATTCAAAATAAGTAAAGATTTAATAAGAGAATTTTTTAGTTAATTTTAAAGTTCTAAATATTAGGAAAACAAAAATTAAATTATAATTTTGTCTATTGTAAAGACTATTTTAAAAGGGTATAAAAGGTTAACGATGTTTTGCTAAGTGACTTGGTACTTTTAATATAGTATATACATATAGATTTATGTTACTATATTTACTTTTGAAGATTCAATTTAGAATTCTTTTAAAAAAGTTTTCAGTAATCAAATCTACTTATATAAATAGTAAAACGCAAAATCGCATTAATGAATTTATTAGTATTTATATTCAAATGCCGTAGATATCAGAAATCTCACTCTAAAATTATTGAATAGACGAGCCGCGTCTAAAAAATATAAAACGCTGCGACTACGGCATACAAATCTGGAATCCGACCGAGCTTTCCCAATCAAGCCTTAGGGGGTTATTCTCACTACAGCCATCTTCATCAGCATCACTGATAGACACTTCACATTCACACCTGAATTGAAGGATTCTTCTCAAGTCTTGACTTCTTTTGGATTCCCTAAGATCTTTTCAGTCTTGAACTCCTTCTTGCTCTTCTCAATTAACCCATTTGAATCCCTCTGCATTTCGGTACTTACTTCAAAGACTAATTGCCTTTTTGGCTCGTTCAAATTTCACTTAATCTTGTGGTAATTTAATTCTAAACTCGGGCTTTTGTTTTCCCCCCCTTCAGTTGGTGAATGCAAGTGTGAGCTGCCATGGAAGAGTAAGTAATCTTTAAAATCTTGGCTTTGATATCCGCTCTTTTTTCGTTTTGCTAGTGTTTATAAGAATCATATATAGATCCTATAGTTGGTTTGAAGTAAATAACTAAATCTAAAGTCCTTTGGCAGCCAAGGTTAAGGATTCTGGGTTTTTTAAGGAGATTTAATAGTAGAGAGTTTAATTTTTTATGTAGGGAGAATGATACAGAGCTGCTGCAAAGATTCCGGCGAGACAGGCGGATACTCTTGAATTTTATACTTTCAGGAAGCTTAATCAAGAAGGTGGTAATGCCTCCCGGGGCTGTTTCCTTGGATGACGTGGATCTTGATCAAGTGAGCGTTGATTTCGTCCTCAATTGCGCAAGAAAAGGTACGGAACAAGATACATACTCTACATATATGAATTCTAGTTATTACATTAGCAGTTCACTTTATTCAACTAGTTTAGTTGCTTTATTTTATTTTTTGTTTCCTTTTTTTTTTTTTTGTAGGTGGACTCCTTGAACTATCTGAAGCTATTAGAGATTACCATGACAGCACTCTGTTCCCTCATATGGTAAATTCGAACTTTCATATACATTAATTTCTGCTATTTATGAATGTTCCAGTTTCCGAGGTTGATCTATTATAGCTTATAATTATTCCACTTAGGGGATTGTTATACAGCACTTCTACATTAATTTCTGCTATTTATGAATGTTCCAGTTCCCGAGGTTGATCTATTATAGCTTATAATTATTCCATTAGGGAATTGTTATGCAATACTTTTTGCCTATTGCAAAGCACTATTTCAGGCCTTCTATGCACATCAATTTTATTTCCATTCTTCAATGATTTCCTTTTGGTATAAGAGTAATGCAGGTTCAACTGATGAATTCTTTCTAGCTACAAATCCTGAATTATCGGGTTCGCCTCCAAGAAGGTTACCCCCTCTTGTCCCTGTTGCCACGCCATTACCAAATTTGGCAACACTGTCAACGTCAGAGTCCGTTGATACTGAACCATTTGAAGAGCCGTCTAGTCTATCCAAATCCATGTCTCTCAATTCCACACAACAACAAGAGTTGACAGTTGATGACATTGAGGATTTTGATGACTTTGACGATCTAGATGAAGTTGACAATAGAAGGTATTCAAGAAGAGTTCTCAATGATGCTTCTGATCTTGTGCTTGGATTGCCTTCATTTGCCACCGGTAAGCATGATTATTTTAGGCGTATATGCATATGGTGGACTGGTTGTTCCACTTCCATAATTTTGTGGCCATTTTTTGCATTATTGGGTTGAGATTTATTTGCTTCTTAGCTCTAAGGTGCTATGCATGTAGTTGGTTATACCAGAGAAATAAAGAAGATCAGGAGAGTCAGTAATTCGAGATCATTCTTTGATGCTATATTTGTACTGCTTGTTACTTTGTGCTTATGAGGCTGACACGTGACTAGGAAACCATTAATAGCGTCGATGTTGATGTACTATATAACTACTCTAGGTTAGTGTGCAAGTTTCATCCACCAATTTTTTTCCATGACCGAAAAATCCATCTGGAACTGACCCTTTAGGCCAACCACAACCTTTGAAACTCAGGGATGATGGGCCTGCCCCTCTACTCTTCTCCACTTAAATACCAGAGTTAGTTCGCTTGTTGCAGGGCTCGAACTCGTAACATTAGACACAAACCCCTCAATTTTGCCAATTGAGCTGACCCTGCGGGCAACTACACAAGGCAAACAATTTTCACCCACCAATTATGGATTTCAATTCTCATCCATGTTAATTGCAGTTCGAGCAATGCACCTCGGCCATGAATGTAGCATACTTTATAGTGGTTTAATGTTGGGACAATATATGTCCCCTTTCTACTAGGAACATAAGAAATTCACCATAGTCTCCAGCAGACTTGTGTGATTTTTTTGATATTCTAACTTTGTCTAGCTGATAGGCGTTATTTAAAAATTTAGCTGCAAATCCTATATTTGTTTTTAACTTTTCTAGATTAGAAAGAGTTAGCACTCCCTTGATGCCACGTTAATGAATTTCTGACCTTTAACAAGCTTTTAATTTTTTCTAGATTTTCTAGACAAGAGTGGGTTGCTCTAGTGGTAAGCACCCTCCACTTCCAACCAAAAGGTTGTGAGTTCGAGTCACCCCAAGAGCAAGGTGGGGAGTTCTTGGAAGGAGGGAGCCGAGGGTCTATCGGAAACAGCCTCTCTACCCCAGGGTAGGGGTAAGGTCTGTGTACACACTACCCTCCCCAGACCCCACTAGTGGGATTATACTGGGTTGTTGTTGTTGTTGTTGTAGATTTTCTGACTTGTAGAATTTAATATCTTTTTTTGAATTGTTCTCTTCTCTTGCTTTTACGCGGATGGATAGGAAATACTTATACCTCTATTTTTCGTAGGTGTTGGCGATGATGACCTCCGTGAAACAGCATATGAGATCCTCCTGGCTGCTGCAGGAGCTTCAGGGTATTTCTGCCGTTGCTTGCAACTTCTCCCATCTCATTAATTAAAGGTATTTAATATGCGTTATGTATGCACAGGGGCCTTATTGTACCATCAAAGGACAAAAAGAAGGAGAAGAAATCTATATTGATGAGGAAGCTGGGCCGGAGTAAGAGTGAAAATGTAATGACCCAGTCCCAGCATTTATCTGGACTGGTCAGTTTGTTGGAGACGATGCGTGTCCAGATGGAGGTAGGAAAATAAATGACCTTGTTACTTTTTTATCTGTACTTGTAGTCACATTCTTAATCAAAATGCTCATTCTATCTAAAAGATCAGTGTACTTTGTAGGCTTAATCACGGTCACTGATTAACTTAAGCTTAGAGAAGGGAAAAGTATGCAGAAAATGGAATTTCTCAAAGTCAGCTTTACACATGTTATTTACCAAAATTTAACATGTATGGGAGATATATCAGAGTGGTCTCTTTCTAGGGGAGGTAGAAGGTAGTGAATATCATTCCGGAAACAGGGGGAGGTCTTTTTGGGAAGATGATGTGAAATAGATCACTAATTGCGTAGAGAAAGGAGACAGTTGGAATCAATCTAGTGACATAATGCAAAGAAAGGGGAACTCTGATGTATAGAGTCCCAAAATTTTCACTCTGTCAGAAGTAACAGAATGATGAGCAGTCCCAGAGTGGAAAAAGGACTTGGGATGTGCAAAGTACTTTACTTTAGTCACTAACATTCTGACATTAATATATAGGTAATGGCTTGTCCAACACTTGGGATATTCATCATTGAAGTGATCCTAAAGCTAATGGCAGTACAAATTAGTTGTACTTTCATAATGGCTAGTCCGAGACTTGGGTGCATAATTTTGTGCCTTCATTCTGTGATCCAATTTTAGGCCAGTTTCTCTGGTATAATTCAACAGTCTCAGTTGCCCAAGCGACTGCATCTAGCATTTTTTATCATCAATGAGTGAAAAATTTGGGACTCTTTACATGGTGACCACATTATTTAGGACTCTACAATCCATTAATAGGGCACTGTCCGCAAAGTAAAGACGATGGCTACAAGTTCCATTGATCTTTTTTTTCCGTTGGGGGGCAGAGGGAGCGCTTTCTAATTGAGTGAGAAAACTGTTAAACCATGATTATAGATTTATTTAATTATGTCTTAATCTTGTGAAGGCAGGTCTACCACTCTTAGCTTGACTTAGAGTGAAACTCGTAGATCTAAAAGAGAACGGTAGAATGGAGTTACTAAAGTTTGATATAATGTCTTTGAACTGAGGAGTAACCAACGTTTAAAAAAATTATTATGCAGCGCTCTATTATTTAGAAATTTCAGTCTCATACTTAATGGGTTCTTACCTGATTATTATGTACAGATTTCTGAGGCCATGGATGTCAGGACAAGACTTGGGCTCCTTAATGCGATGATCGGAAAAGTGGGTAAAAGGATGGATACAATCTTGATCCCATTGGAATTGTTATGTTGTATTTCACGAACCGAGTTTTCCGACAAGAAGTCGTATATCAAGTGGCAAAAAAGACAAGTAAGCGCAGTCTTTCTCATTCACTATAAAGATGCAATTTTTTTCTCCCCTCCTTTTCTTCCTAATTACTGTAATGGGCTTTGCAAAGTTGTTAATTTATGGGACTAAATTTGTATGAAATGTATTTAACATTTCTGTTACATATTTCCTTTTCTGTCAGTTCAGTTAAACATGTTGGAGGAGGGGCTCATAAATTATCCTGCTGTAGGATTTGGGGAATCTGGGCGAAAAGCAAATGAGCTAAGGGTTCTTTTGGCTAAGATTGAGGAATCTGAGGTGTGTACTTTTCTTTCTGTCCTACTTTTGGTGAAGACATATTTCTGGTTTAATTATATATACTGAACTTAAGTATCTACAATACTAGTTTGGCCACGAGCACTTGCAATAACTGAACTTTAATATTTGAACTTCAAATAAAATATTAAAATAGTGGTCTGAATGCATATTTCAAGGAAATACTGGTTTCTACTCATAAATCTTCAACTTCCACAGTTTTTATTTTTTCAACTTGAACATCAAATACTCTTTTATTCAGCTTCAACTCAAATATTATCCAAATGCCTACTTACTTTCTAGTCTCAGTGGCGGACTTAGGATTTGAAGGTGGAGCATGCACATCTTTAACGTACACCATGCCACCGAGTTTGAGTAACATTATGCATTCAGTTGGTTTAGTTAGTTTCCAATCGACTTTTAGTTCGCAAACAAAGAAACCAATCAAACCGAAATGACTTTGGCTCGGTGCAGTTTTAAAACTTCAGTATTTGATTAATTTTATTGATCTCTTATATTTACCTAATAAAATAAAAAGAATGAGCCAGGAAACACGTGTTCCTCTATCATCTATACAAACAACAAACTAACAACATTATTTTTGAAACTATCGTTCTTGTCAATAGGGGAATATCATGATTAACCAAGTTGCCTAAAGGTCGACGCAATGAATGTAAGTTTGTGGCAACCCTAGTTGGATTTCATTTTGCTAATTTATTACTGAAAAAATATTAAGTATCTTAAATAGTAAATAGATGGATTGGAACTGTGGATTCATGCCACTTCTTTCAACAACAACAACAACAACAACAACAACAACCCAGTGAAATCCCACAAGTGGGGTCATGGCACTTCTTTCAAACAAATTACTTGAGAGTTTGGTTTTGAATCTTGATCATCATATGCCAAATTATAGAATTGCTTAGAATAAAAATTAGAAATGGTAAGAGGGTTTTCATCTTTTAGATTGGAGGTTCGCTAATCCATTTAGTTTCTCGGTTATAAAGACGTGTCTATAATTGTAAACTGACACGTTTTATCTTCTGGTACTTATATTTATTCTTGTTTCTTGTTTGGTACTCTCCTCAAAAGGACGTTCTTTTTAAAAATCTTATTGACCCATGGAAGTAGTTCAAGTGACATGCTGTCTTTGATGTTTGTTCTTGTTTGCTTGTTTGATTCTCTTTGTCATTGTTTGTGCACTTTTTTTTTTCTCAAACTAAGGTTTTGATTTCATATACTATGAACACCTGTGTCCGGAGAAACAATGTTACAAGAAAAAAGTGCTTTGTTATGCTATACCATATGATGTGCTATAAAGTTTATTATTTTCTTGTTTCAGTCTTTTCCTCCTCCTGCGGCTGAGCTGCAAAGGACAGAATGTTTAAAATCGTTGAGAGAGATTGCTAATCCACTGGCAGAAAGGCCAGCTCGAGGTGACTTAACTGGTGAAGTATGCCACTGGGCGGATGGTTATCACCTGAATGTCAAATTATACGAGAAACTACTTCTCAGTGTTTTTGATGTTTTAGATGAGGGAAAGCTTACAGAGGTCAGTTAAAACCCACTTGAAGGTCATTCTCTCTTAACAATTTGGGATTCCATTATAGAATTTCTTGCCATTCTTGCTATGCCTTATGGTGCCAGGATAAGATGGCCATCATGCTTCTTGTATATTAGAACTAGTTAGGATAACCAGTACTGTGCACGGCCCCAATAACAATTGGGTTGACGGAGATAAACAATAGTCTCAAGAAAAATCATACAATACAAAACTAATTTAAAATGACTCGAAGAATTAGAGAAAGAAAAATCGTAAATGCTACCCTCTACCTATTTATGTATGTGTGTTGTTGTTAGCTCAAAATACATACAAAATTTAGCTAGTCAGTTTATAATTTGTATCCATATGTATGGCAGTTTAACAAAGGTCTCTTGAAAAATGACTTGATTTAGCCGCAAATGTTCTTGGAAGAAAATAAATTCACCTCTCCAGTTTGCCTAATTTGCACCAGCAACAGGTCGTGCTTGGTGCTTCAATGAATAAATAAATGGAAAGACAATACACATAGCAGAAAATCATAGTATCTTCTGTGCTTTCTTTATTGATTGCCACTTAAAAGTGGGCATCAAGCAATTACTTGTGAATACAAATACAATGTAGAAATAAATCACTGCACATCCTCGTGCAATTTGTAAGTCATAGATATGTCATGCTATCTCAGTGTAACAAATAACACAAAAATACTCCACGTTTACCCTTGTTCTTATCTATATATTAGGCATCTCAATAAATATCAAGGGATTTAATTCCCTTAAGGTCTATTTCAAGGTCATTTAGGTTTCAAATAGAGCTCCAAGTTTTTCCTCTTTACTGCCTCCAGCCTCGTGGTTACACGCTATCTTTTCCCAGCTACTTCTTTCCCCTCTCACTACTCCTACTTTTGTTAACTCTGTTTCCTTCTTCCTCTTGTATAGCACATCAGACCTTGAATAATATTTTGATTAATGTACGTCCAAGTAGGTACCTTCGTGGACTCGGCGACACTGAATTGCTTGTATAAAATCTACTTCATTATCTAGCTAGCGAAAAAAAATCATTAGGCATTTCTTCTGTAAATTTTTTATTTAAAAGTTAAAACTCATTAGAAGTAGAAAACTCGATCAAAAGCATATGTGAATTTGCTAAAAGTAAGACTATATGTAAATATAGTGACTTCAACTTTTCGTGAAAATAAAATTGTTGATGAAAAACAAGTGGATTTCGTTACACATCTTTAACAATATTTCAAATTTTCTGTACTGCTTTCTTTTTTATCCTTTCCTTGTACTAACAGAGAAATTGCAAAAAAGCGAAAAAGGTAGGAAACTCGATTTTGGATTTGTTGGCTGTAGAAGAAAGATGATATGTTAATCAGCAGGAGTAAGTTAAAATAACAGAAATGCGGAGCTAATTAATGGGATAGGGGACACGTCCACATGAAATACCTTAAATAAGAATGATAAGCCAAGTAAATTGGTCAAGACAACAAATTATTTGGCCAATGAATTTGCTCCGTTTAAACACATTTACGAAAACGCTGTTCGGGTCCATATTGCAAAAGGCTGCGGATTTGTGAGCTGAATATTTCTGGTTTTTTCGTCATTTGCAATCCACAAGAAAGCATTAGAGCCTAGAGAATAGCCAAATAATGCACATTTGTAATATAAAATAACCAATATGCCCTCAGAGCATAAGCAGGCATGTTGACATGTTGACGGAGACCTGCTTAACTCAATTGTTGATGAAAACCAAGTGGATTTCATTACACATCTTTAACAATATTTCAAATTTTCTGTACTACTTTCTTTTTTATCCTTTCCTTGTACTAACAGAGAAATTGCAAAAAAGCAAAAAGGTAGGAAACTCGATTTTGGATTTGTTGGCTGTAGAAGAAAGCCGATATGTTAATCAGCAGGAGTAAGTTAAAATAACAGAAATGCAGAGCTAATTAATGGGATAGGGGACACGTCCACGTGAAATACCGTAAATAAGAATGATAAGCCAAGGGGTAAATTGGTCAAGACACTAAATTATTTGGCCAATTAATTTGCTCCGTTTAAACACATTTACGAAAACACTCTTCGGGCCCATATTGCAAAAGGCTGCGGATTTGTGAGCTGAATATTTCTGTTTTTTTCGTCATTTGCAATCCACAAGAAAGCATTAAAGCCTAGAGAATAGCCAAATAATGCACATTTGTAATATAAAATAACCAACATACCCTCAGAGCATAAGCAGGCATGTTGACGGAGACCTGCTTAACTCTCTTATAGAATAAGAGAAAGTAATTCTCTTAGGTTATTACCTTTCTCAAGAAAAGGAAGAAGGTAATATTTTTAGGGGTCATTTGGTTTGCGGTCTAGTTATGCACGTTAATAATAGAGGGACATGGCGAGTGAAGGTGTTAAAAGGGATGATACCCCCAATCACACGAAAGGAAGTTGTCTCGAAAAATCTACAATCTCCTGGAATCCACGCAGACATAGCGAAAAATAGGGGACAACAGAAAGGATTTAATTAGGCAATACCTATTAGTTGGGACTATATTTTCGTCATGTTAGTATGGTTACTTTAGGTCTTATGTCTTCTAGGGGTCTTTTAATCTTATTTGAGATTTATATGCATTTTCTTGTATAGAACTTTTAGTACCTTTTATTATTATTATTATTGATTATTGATAACATGGGGCTAAGGTGCTTAAATGGAACAACATCATTGGTGAGGATCATGTAGCCGACCCGAACTTGCTTGGGATTGAGGCGAAAATTGTTGTTGTTTTATGTGAAACACATTCACTTGTTTTATCGATAATATACTAAATAGTAGTGCAAGAAATGATATAATGCAAGTACATTCCTTTGAAAATCCATTTGTAGGTGTGAATGACTAATTATGAACTTCATCTCTTCTCACCAGGAAGTTGAAGAAATTTTGGAGCTTCTTAAGTCTACGTGGCGTATTTTGGGAATCACCGAAACCATCCACTACACTTGCTATGCTTGGGTGTTATTTCGACAGGTATAAAATGACAAAATTGTTGGTTTTTATTCAGAGTTGCTTAAAACGTTACTAGCATTTGCTTGACTACTAACATGCTGATGGTATACCAATTGTTTGGAGTTTGGACTACTTTTTTCATTATTAATTATTAGAGCGGATATGGACCACAACCTCTTGGGATGCGGCGGATGGAACTAGAAAGTTTCATCTAGTGAATTGGCAGACAATCACTTCCCCAAAGAAGTGGGGTGGACTTGGAGTGAAAGATCTTAGGATATTTAACAAAGCTTTAATGGGAAAGTGGCTGTGGAGATTCGGGGTAGAAGAGCATGCGCTATGGAGGGAGGTCGTAGTAGAAAAGTACGATTCCACGGGAGGGGGTTGGAGGACCAAGGCAATCACAACACCTTTCGGGTGTGGCATGTGGAGGAGCATCATGAAGAATTGGGAAGCATTCAGTGGCAACATCACCTACAGGATGGGAGATGGAAGGAGAATCAGCTTTTGGAATCATAGGTGGTGTGGAGAGGATACTCTGAGGGTCTCCTTCCCCTACGTCTTCAGAGTTTCAAACCAGAAGGAACTGATGGTCCAACAGATTCGTAAGGAGCATGGAAGGGGATTGTATGGGACCTCTCATTCAGAAGGAACATGCAAGATTGGGAGATTGCGGAGCTCCAAGATTTGTTGGCACTGCTATACGGGCAAGACAGGCCCCAGCCATCCTGCGACTCTTGGAGATGGGGCTTGCGTGGCGATGGTTTGTTCACCGTAAAGTCCTTTTACTAGAGTATGTTGGTGAGAGAGGAGGCCACTTTTCCATACTCCTCGATCTGGATTCCTAGGGCGCTCACGAATGTGTGCTTTTTTGCATGGCTAGCGGCGAGGGGAGTGATCTTGACTGCTGAAAATCTCCGAAAGAGATGAATTACACTTGTTAGTTGGTGCTACATGTGTAAAAGCTCAGAGGAAGAAGTTGATCAGCTTTTGTTGCACTGCCCTGTGTCCTCTGCTTTGTGGAGGGCAATCCTGAATCTTTTTGGTGTTCAATGGGTGATGCCAAGCACTGTAAAGGAAATGTTATATAGCTGGGCCGGTTTCCGTAGAAGAAGAAAGCAAAAGGCGTGGAAGTTCGCCCCGTTAGCTCTCATGTGGGTCGTATGAGGGGAGAGAAATATAAGGGCTTTTGAGGAGATTTAGTCTCCTTTTTCACATCTTAAGAATAGTCTTTTATCTTTGATCGCTTTTTGGTGCACTCATTTAGCCCCTACTTGTATAGAAGATTGAGCGTCTTCTGTAGAGAATCATGTTCTGATATAAATTCTCTACGTTTTTTGGTATACCTCGTGTATACGGGAGTTCTCTCCCTTTTGATTAATACAATTTACCTTATAAAAAAAAAATGGACCACAACCTCTATGGAATATTGTGGCATAACCTACAATTTCCTATTTAGAAAAGAACCTGATATTTCTTGAATCTATTATGCTTGAAGAACCAGGAAAATCATGTACCTTCTAGTTGAATGAGTTGCTAAAAACATGGAAGGCTTCGATCTTTTTATGCTAGTTAGCATTGCTAATAGGGAAAAGGTCCAAAATTGCCCCTCAACTATACTATATTGTTTACTTCTACCACCCGTTATACTATTCGTCCAGTCTAGCCCCTACCGTTAATCAACTTTTAAAAATTGCCCCTAACCCTAACGGATCTACATCGTGGCAGCTGGCCCCCTCAATTTTTTCCATGTCAGCTGCCAAGTCACTCGACCCCACCAAATTAAAACCCCACAGACCCCCCAAACCCGTCGTATGCCAAGATGTAAAAATAAGAAATTCTGCCATGGAACTCTTAATAAACATCCTCAATCTTATGAAACCTCGAATTATCCGAGACCCCATTTGTGAAACCTCAAACCATATAACTTTGGTTGGCCCAATCAACAAGAAAATTACAGAAATCGAAGTTAGAACAACTGGGCAATCGACTTATAATAACACAATTGAGAACAACCCCAAAAATGCTTGCGCATTTGGCGTAGAAAATATTCGGCTTGACGATTAAACGAATCATTGTTTGAATTCCATCTATAGGATCAAAATGTTGTCTGGTGAGTTGTGCAATACACTAAGTTGAGAAGCTTGAGGGAGAACCTGAAATTCGAAAATTCCATAACAGCCATTAACGAAGCTTGAAACTCCGAATCCAATAATCGGGTTTCCGCAAATCGAAGCTATTTCGATTGGATATTGTTCCAAACAATCAGAAACGTTTTGTAGAGTTCATATCCATATTTTGGGGCTGATTCGTGAAGATTTAGACCACTTTTGAGCTGAAAATTCAGCAGTTTGACAAAATTACACCTACAACTCCAGTTCGTCAGTTCCGAACTTTATATTATGGTTGCTGAAATTGAATGGCTATATTACAAGTTGATTTTTGAGAATCGATTTGTGTTCTGACTGAAATGAGATTTGGATTCGTCCACTATAGTGAATTTTGGGAACCTACGATGTTGGGTGTTCGAAAGTTCACATCTGTTGGTTTAAAATTCAAAGTTGCACACCAAATTGTTGTTAAATTTCTTTGTAGTTCACTGTGTGGAGCTGGTGGTGCCGCCGGAACAATGCTCTATTCTTCAAAGCTTGATTCGGCCAATTGGGGCATTCAAAATTATTAGAAACTTTGATAGAGAGGGGGTTGTGATACTTGACACATTTTTTGGCGTTGGCCATTCTGGCCAAAAGTCGTCAGAGGCCGATTTCGTCGGAAAATCCATGGTGGTAAACTGGTAATACATATATTTCTCTGAGATGTATTTTCGTAGGCCCATGTTTCTTGACATAGGGATGGAGATATATGATTCTAATTTTGCAAAGTGTGTTCGGAACCACCTTGAACGGCGACCAACTTCAACTTGGAGGTTTTGGAGTGTGTAGGTCTGTGAGTTAAGACTTAAGAGAGGGAGAAGAAGATGAGAATATTTTAATAAGAAAAGGGGTGGGTTAATTAGTGGGACCTGCTGACTTGGTTGCTGACATGGACAAAATATTAGAGGGGTTGGGTGCCACAGTGGAGGGACGTTAGGGTTGAGGGCAATTATGCAAACTTTGTTAACGGTAGGGATAGATTTGGACGAAAAGTATAACGGGGGACAAATTTAAATTATATACCATAGTAGTACCATAGTAGAGGGGCAATTTTGGACCTTTTCCCTTGCTGATATCCTCTTGGAGTACTTCTTGTCTTTTGTTAACATTCAATGTCAATTTACTTTTTTGCATAAAATGAATCTGGGGGTGACCAAGAGTTGCCATCATTTCACTTTCTCGTTTGTTGGGATGACCTTCTTGAGTATTGATTGGTCAGATCAGATGGTTCATCCTCTTGTAAAACTAATGATGCATCAAGTGTGATGTTGTACTTGCTGCTCCCTACTTAGTGGCCATTTTGTACGCCGTTTATGGAACCTATAGGAAACCTGATTTTAATTATTTTGATTGCATTTTCGGATTTTCCTGCTCAAAATTAACAGTACTTTGTATGAAAAATACCACACGCTATGTTTCCTGACCTTAGGTATTATGCGTTTATTAATACAAGTATTAACAATTCCTTGGTGAAGCTACCAAAGAAGACCAAACTTCCCACCATTTTGAAGTACCCTTGGTTTAATTTATTGAAGATTTTGTAGCCTGCCTACTGTCTATGATTAGTCACTTATGTTTCTAACTTATTATAGCTGAATTTAGGTGATTACTTGAAATGCATGTTTTATTAAAGTGAAAATAATCTTCTTGGTCCAATGTTATTCTTCAATTCCTATTCATCTCTTCGTGTTATTCAACGAAATTTGTTTTTCATTGAATCAAATGTGCTATTATGGTCCAATTAAAACTCACTGAACTTCACCTACCGGCAACTATGGTTTTTTATGAAATACAAAATCCTCATCCTCTCCTCTTTCCACATTATTTAACTTCTGCAGTTTTAAGTAAAATTCAGTCCCAATCAGCGATAGGTTGTTGGGAATTGTTAGGCAATTGCTTCCATCTTGTTTAGTCAAACTGTTTGTAAAATCGAAGTCCGGACACGTTGCAACAATTTCTTTCTTGCTTGGTTACCCTTATTTCAAATGTGGTTGCTTGGTTGAATCCAATGGTTCCATCAATTCCTCTTTGCTTATTGTCTGGTGCTTGATGGTCCTATTTCGATCTGTGCCCCTTGTGTTGTGCAGTTTGTCATCACAGGGGAGCAAAGGATCTTGCAATATGTCATTGAACAGTTGAAGAAAATACCATTAAAGGAACAAAGGGGACCACAAGAGAGAATGCACTTGAAGAGTTTGCATTCTAGAGTTGAAATTGAAAAGGGATTTCAAGAGTTGACTTTCTTGCAGTCTTTCTTGTTGCCTATATCAAAATGGGCTGATAAGCAGTTGGGCGACTACCATCTCAATTATGCTGAGGTTAGTGAACAAATCTGTTTTACTTTGATCAGGCGATTGCAAATTTTTTGCCCATGCTAAGTCTTTTTTTTAAACTTATGCATTTATATGAATGTCTTTTCCTATTTTGAATTTTTGTGTTGTGGTAATACATATACTGATCAGCTTAGAGCTTGTGGCATATGATATAAATCTCGTTTTTTATTTTAAAGATAAGAAACTAACTTCCAAATTACACTTTTCCAATGAATAATGGTTGCCAATATGTCAAATTTTCTGCCTTTTCTGTTGAAATTAACTCCATTTAGGATATTATTTACTTCTATTTAAGTTACATTACAGAAAAGCTGTGTCTAAAAATTTTGTCAAATTTTTTAAGTAGTCAAAACCTTAAAGGACTCCCTAGTTAAACTGTCTGGACTATAATCAACAAATCATTGAGATGTGAGACATCTCATTAGAGAGATAGAGTTTCATGTAGTGAGGTACGTGAACTTTTGATGGATTCCGCATTGTTCTGGGCGGAAACAATATGGACATTTTGTTTTTCGCTTGTCAATGCCGCTTTTGATTCTCCCCTCCTTCAGATGATCAGCAATTGAGATTTTTGTGAAATGAAACAAAATGTCTATAATTGTTTGTTGCTTTCCCAGGCCCAATCCTCTGGGTTATTCCAGGCCCTTGCCGGGGGGTGGGGTGGGACAATGAAAGACAAGAGAGCATACGCAGGAAAAAATTAAAGAATTCAAACCTAGAATCAATTTCCGTTCTGTCTCAGCACACAATCATGAGAAAAAGAATAGCAGCTAGTCTGAATAAACATGGCCAGTTGTAATTTAGATGTAAAGGAAATTGAGAAAAATCTGTGGTTTTGACACAGTCAATATAGTTACTTACGTGCTAATCAGGGCTTGGAACCCTGCCGCAAATGAAAGTCTGGTATTTAAGTGTGGAAGGGTAGAGGGGAAGAGTTAATTATTAACTGAATTTTGAACTGTGTACCACTGCCACTCGGGGATCTCTCGGTTATCTCCCCTCCTCCCCCAAACCCCCCAAAGAAAAAAGTTAATTACGTGCTAGTTAGTGATGGTGGATTAGTCAATATCTTGTATGTCTGTGTAATGTTTCCTTATATAGGCCTCTGTTTCATGTCGTATGTGGTGCAACAATTGTTTTCATCGTCATACACCATTGGCAGTTCAGAGCTGCAGAGGTTTTAATATGTTATTCTCTGTTTATATAACATAACTTTCAAAGATATATTTTCTGGTTTAGTAATGGTTATTTTGATGAAAGTAAAAGGGGGTAAAACCCCGTGTACAAGGTGTAAACATTGGGTACCTCAATGAAAGATATGATTTTCTAGGAAAAGCAACCAAGCATTTGTGGTAATTGGAATCTCATATGTGCTCCAAAAATTTTCCAAAAAAGGAGAAAAGGTTCCAGGAATTTGTGAAAATGCATCTTAGTCCCTTCAAAGGCTGTTTGTTTCTTTTAGAGCGAAAAGATACCTTGTAGTTCAAAAAAGACTCAGTTTGCTGACGTGTTTCACTTGATAGTTACCTTTCCTATAGGTTTGAGAGAGTTCATCAAGCGGAAATAACTCATATTGACATGAAAAGAAAAACAAGAATGTGCTTACATCTTAGTTTTGTTTAGGGGTCAGCAATGATGGAAAACACTGTGGCAGTTGCTATGCTTGTTCGAAGGCTTCTTTTAGAAGAACCTGAAACGGTATGTCTGAGTTACCTACTGATTACCTGTTTCTGGTGAAATATTTTATGTTTGTTCTGGCTGAAATAGAATCATATGTTTTATGTGCTGTCTGTTCGTTCACTATAAACTATAAGAGTTGCATACATTGACGCTTAGAAATAATAATGTCGTATCAAAATTTGATGTTTGTGCAGGCAATGGAATATGCAACAATATCAGATACAGAGCAGATAGAGTTCTATGTGACATCTTCAATCAAAAATGCGTTTACAAGGGTAAATTGTTACTTGTTGGAAAAAGAAACTATACTTGGTTTCTGAATATAATTACTGCTATTGAAACCTTTTGCTCTGTTGGCTTGAAGTGCAAGTCCAAAGACTGGTTAAATTACCCTAACTGTAAAGTGCAAGTTCTATGATTGGTTAAATTATTTTCTTCAGATGGTAGAGGACCCTAACTGTAGAGTGCATGTTCTATGATTGGTTAGATTAGTTTCTTAAGATTGTAGAGGACCTTAACTATGAACTTCCGTTTGCATTGTTAGGTCATTAAAATCTTTTCTTTATTCTTTTATCTTCATTTTCTATTTCGTAGCTAAATATGAATGTCATTGCAAAATCTTCATTCTATACAGCCTAATGAGCTTCTCTGTTCGAATAACATTATATGTACCAATAATGAATTATGTTAAGGGATGGGCATGACTGGTTCAAGAGGAGGATTTGATGTACTGTGTCTAGCCTTCAGATCATATAACACAATCTCTGTACTGTATGACTAACTTATTCCATTCTAATGCCAAATGTCCAAAGAATTTGAAGCTCAAAGTCTCTCAGACCAGCATGGCGTATTAGAGGTAGAAGGCATGTCCCCTTTAATAAAAGTTTCAGTAAATAGGAGAGTTTTTGAGGGGATTGAGTCTTCGTTTTCACATTTTAAGAATAGTCTTTTATCTCTGATCGCTTTTTGGTGCACACATGTAGCCCCTACTTGTGTAGAAGATTGGGCGTCATTTGTAGGGAGTCATGTTCTGATGTAAATTCTCTACTTTTTGTATACTTCTTGTATGCGGGAGTTTTTTCTCCCTTTTGATTAATACAATTTACCTTATCAAAAAAAATAAAAGTTTCAGTAAAAGTAATTAGTAGTCACTTTCATATGTTCTGTGACCAGTTAAACAGTCCATACAAATTTCTCATATTTTAACGTAGACTGTAGTTTTACAATAATGGTATACTAAAATAGTCAAGAACATACAAACTCATATTTTAACGTAGACTGTAGTTTTACGATAATGGTATACTAAAATAGTCGAGAACATAAAGGGATCAGAAAGGTCCAAGTGCACTTGTCCAGGTCTTCTCTCTTTCTATTTCACAGCTAACATGTCATGAATCTCGTGCGATTATGGTGCATTTCTGTTGAATACGCTTCTTACATGAAAGGACATGGTGTTTCATATTTCCCGACAAATGACTGTTTGCAAGTTCATCCAGAAGTTACATTTGATTGATTTGCTTCCTATGGTTCTAACAACACAAGTAGACCAACTGTCCCCCTGCTTGGTGGACTTCCCCTCTTACTAGAGTGCGGAGTTCATTGTTGGGGGCATCTAAGAATGCTCTATACATCATAGCTAGTTCTTGGGTGTTGTTATTCAGTTCCGTGTTTCCTCTAGATTGGCCATGAATGAAATTTCCCTGTTCGTCATGAATAATCGCTTTATGCAGATGATACAAGATGTTGAGGCAATAGCTCATGCAACAAATGAACATCCTCTAGCATTGCTTGCAGAACACACAAAGAAACTCTTGCAAAGAGATAATGCTATTTACATGCCTATATTATCTCAAAGGCATCGTAAAGCTGCTGCTGTTTCTGCATCCATACTTCACAAGCTTTATGGTATCAAATTGGTATGTTAATGATTAATTTATCTCCCGGAGTTCTAGTTTAGCTTGAATTATTCATGGTAATATGTTTATTATGGGGGTTTGAGTGAATGTCAATCATTCAGAGACCATTCCTTGAAAATGCGGAACATCTGACTGAGGATACTATAGCTGTCTTTCCTGCTGCTGACAGTCTTGAGCAGTATATAATGCAAGTTATCGTATCTACTTGTGCTGATGGAACTTCAGATGCTTACTGCAGAAAGTTAAATTTGTTCAAGGTTAGGAAACTCTTCCTGGCTTCTTTATATATTTTATATTAGATTAACTTAGGGTGACATTGTTTTGCCAAATTTATATGGGGAAGTTCCAATTGAAAGACTTATGGCCAGTAAATTAAGCTTATTGGATTTATTGTCTTCTGACCTCGGCATTCTAAATGCTCAGAGCCTTTGTTTTGGTTGGGGTATGACAGTTTTGCTGATAAAGTTGCTATGCATCATGCTTAATATTTTCATAATGAATTTGGTGACTTTCTTAGCTTATTTCTTGATTTTTTCTAGATTGAAACTGTATCTGGGACATTGGTACTACGATGGGTGAATTCACAACTTGCAAGGATTTTGAATTGGGTTGACCGGGCTATTCAGCAGGAGGTAATAACTAAGGGAGTTGCTGATTCTATTGATTGTGTTTCATTGAACAATTATATCATTTAATTTTTTGCCTTGGTCATTATAATCCTTCTACTCTCTGTGCATATATCATTTCCCATTTTAGATTTTTCTACCATTTGAGATGAGGATGTTAAGGTGGATGTGTGAGCATACCAGGTTGGATAAGATTAAGAATGAAGTTATTCGGGATAAGGTGGGAGTGGCCCCTGTGGAGGATAAGATGCGGGAGGCGAGGTTGAGATGGTTCGGGCATGTTAAGAGGAGAAGTATAGAAGCCCCAGTTAGAAGGTGTGATAGGTTAGCTTCGGTGGGTAGCAGGAGGGGTAGAGGTAGGTCTAAGAAGTATTGAGAAGAGGTTATTGGGCGGGACATGGTGCAGCTGGAGCTGACCTAGGACATGGCCCTAGATTGGAGGGTGTGGAGGTCAAAGATTAGGGTAGAAGGCTAGTAGGTAGTCGACTGTTTCTCCTCTTTGTCTTACTCAGTTCGCTAGTATCAGTGTTAGTATGACATCCTGTTATTCATAGATTGCTATTACTACTTAGAGTTTAACTGCTTTCTTGGATTCGATCTTATTTTATCTTGTTGTTATTCCTACTTGTTGCAATTACCTTTTCTTTTTTCATCCGTTCTCCAGCTGAGGGTCTATTGGAAACAACCTCTCTGCCCTCCACTCCAGGGTAGGGGTAAGACTGCGTACATCTTACCCTCCCCGGACCCCACTTGTAGGAAATTACTGAGCTTGTTGTTGTTGTTATGTCTTATATCCTTTTTTTCCGAAGTATAAGTTAAATGGGGCATCTCCCCTTTTCAATTCACTGATATGATAATAAGAATAAATTGAGCTCTTCCTTCTAAACAAAGACTCGGCTTTTAGCATATGAATTTAATTACCTTTTTGTGGGTTTTCAGCGGTGGACACCGGTTTCCCCTCAACAAAGGCATGGAAGTTCAATTGTTGAAGTCTACAGGATTGTGGAAGAGGTTCAAAAATTATACTCTGTTCTTTGCATCTATGTGTTTCGCAATTTTCTGTTTTTCCCAGGATCAATTTTCTATCAGAATTCTGATTTCCACGCCTTAAGTTTATCGTGTTTCTTTTTGGCATCAATTGATAAACAGACATGGTGAATTTGTCTGAAAACTTGTTTTCAGCAACATATGGGTGGATACTTTAATGTTACATGTCCATGTTTAATCCATAAGTGAGAATCTAGGATGATGTAGTAGTATTCAGTCTTTATTTACCCTTGACTGCATATGCTAGTAGATGTATCACGGATCTTCCATAGATGTAGAAAAACAAATGATTAGCTTATTTAATATAGCTTTTAAACAGCAGAGAATCCAGAAGCATATCGATATGACCGATACAGATTGGAATCACAGTAATATGGAAGAAGAGTTTCAATAATTGCGTCAGCAACAACGAAATTTATTTCTTTATTGATTTGTTTTATGTACAGCTGAAGATTATCTTAATATATGTCAGGCAAACAACTTGTAAATGGAAACCGGACTTTGAAATAGTATCCCATGAAAGCATAATGCTCC
This sequence comes from Nicotiana tabacum, assembly GCF_000715075.1. NCBI lineage: Eukaryota > Viridiplantae > Streptophyta > Magnoliopsida > Solanales > Solanaceae > Nicotiana > Nicotiana tabacum. Next base: position 112,314,463 of record NC_134098.1, on the reverse strand, counting down.
ATGAAAGAAGCCATATCTAGCCTCTAGACTTTTGTGCTTCAGAGCGAAGTTTGACACCAACTGCTCTCAGCTACAAGATGAAGTTTGTGTGTGTCCTTCGTGTCCATGTTATCTCTAGCAGCCTAGCTTCTTTTTAGTTTTGGTTAATATGGTGAAACTTAAGTGAAGAATACTTAGCTTCCGGAGTACATACACTTGTAGATCTAAAGGCTTCTGAAGCTCCGGTTCCCTATCTAGCGCCGGGGGGGGGGGGGAGGGGGGGACACAACAAGAAAATATAGGAAGTGAACTTTAAAAAGTGGCCAGACTGTGGACATTTTGCTTTGATCATTTGATTCTGATATGCTCACAGTAATTTACAAATGCTTTTATACGATACCAAATTTTGTAATGAGTTTGAACTATTTTGTCACTGCAGACGGTTGATCAGTTCTTTGCTTTGAAAGTTCCAATGAGGCCAGGGGAACTGGGTAGCCTCTTTCGCGGCATTGATAATGCATTTCAAGTATATGCAAAGACCATTTTAGACAAGATTGGTATATTGTTGCTTTCTGCACAATCTTAAAGAATTCTTCTTTACTGAAACTTATATACCTGCTGTTTTAGTTTAATTATCCTCCCAGTTCATTTTGTATCCTGCACTATGGTTTGATGAATGATATATCATAGTAATGGATGGACGGACTATTAGATCTTCCGTTACCGCGTTATTCAAATCCATTTCACAGTAGGGAGGGAGGGGTACCTCTTTACAGTTTCGAAGCTATCCTTCCCACTGGAGCTGTAAATATTCTGTCCTAGTAACTAATAATTGGAAAACCTTCATTTTATTTTTTCCCTCTTTTCTGGCTCACATTATGGATGAATTGCCAATTTACCCGTTTGACAACCCTTCATCACCAGCCCAGTTTTTCATCGACAAGATTTAACATGTTCAATCTTCAAATAGCTTTGAAGCTTATGTTTAGTGGCTCTCTTTTTATTGGCATTCAAAAGTTGTACCATGCTTTATTTCTTCTTGCATTTTCATATCTTGCATATGTTTCTGCAGAACTGTTTCCCACTAATTCAAACATATATATTTCATCGTGAACTTGCTACCATATGTGTGCAGCTAATAAGGAAGATGTTGTTCCACCTGTGCCTATTCTGACAAGATACTCAAGGGAACATGGAATTAAGGCATTTGTAAAGAAGGAGTTGAAGGATACAAGGATACCGGATGTCCTGAAGTCTGTTGAAATTGACATAGTGGCCACATCAACGCTTTGTGTTCAGTTGAATAGCCTTCATGTGAGTTAAACTTCTACCTTCCCGCTTTTTGTACGATTAAGATCTCAAGCTGTTAATCATTTGCTCTCTGTTTCACTTTCCCCTTTTTGATTGGATCTGAAGGGTGTATCTACACTGGTTGAATTGGAAAAGCATGGCTCTGGCCAGTTTCATTAGCTTGAAGCTGGACTTTAAATTAACTTGTAACCTGTGTGATATTGTGTTTCTGTCTTAAGCAATTCTAAGGCTTACCTCATCGTTTATCCTTACAGTATGCTATTAGCCAACTGAATAAATTGGAAGACAGCATTTGGGAGCGGTGGACGAGGAAAAAGCATCACGATAAATCGATAAGTAAGGAACAACTCCTTTTGACTTTGGAATATATTGATATTATCTTATTATCTCCTCTTAGTATGTAATTCTAGATTTGCAGCTAAAAATATTTTCTAACAATTTTGAGTAATGTTAAGAAGTATTTGTCGTCTTGAAAAGGTGCTCTCCATCTTTAATCGTTCTATATAAAGTGGACAATTGGAATTATCTCCTTACAGACTGCAAAGATGGTAGACAGAAAAAAGAACAGTAAAGGAAGACATGGCGGCAGGTGGAGAAGAGGAGACTACTTTTCTATTTTAGATTTCTGTTTTACAGAAATAGTTGGATGGATGTGTTGTAAGCCAGGAAAACCATCAGGAATATTGCGTAAATAAAAGTTAAGAATATTAAGAATTAGAAAACTGTCCTTAATTCATATAGTTCAAGATTCTTATATAAGGAGCTCTCTTGTATGTAGTTAACCATCTGATCTCTATAAGTTTTTTCTCTCTTCTTTTCCTCTTTCACATGGTATCAGAGTGTACAATTTGGTAAACACTTGAGTAGTTTTCCCTACTCATGAATATCTACCCAACTAAAATATTTCCATCTTTCCATAAATTCACTATCTTATTTCATTCCTTTGACCGTTTAGCGGCACCACTCTTACCTCCGGCGACTTTTACGGCCGTAATGCACCTCTTATAGATTGTCATTCCACGTCTGGCCATTCGTCCTGCAACCTTTCAAGAAAGAATTCCCAAAACTTGTTTCTTCTCTTCTATCTCTTCGTGGTATTAGAATTTGGATCTTGATTCCTTCCTCTAAAGTCTAAACAGTGAATTTTCTGTTACTGGTAAGCAAAAATCCTCTTTTTTTATGGTATCAAAGAGTGTATTTAGATCTCTCTTCTAAACATTTAATTTGAAGTCACAAGTTATTTTCTCTTCTTTTTCTTTGTGTTATTAGAGTTTGAGTATTTAGTCTATTCTCTAAATTGATTTTTTCTTAGATAGAAAAATATTGAAATTTGTGATCATTGTTATAACAACTTTTTGGTACTCGTCAGCTGCCAATTCAAGCCATTGCAAGAAGCAATTTTTTCTGCTGTGCAATTGCCAGTGAGTTTTCGGGGAAAAAAAATCTAACACTAATTTCTTTCTGGTGATGATTCAAGGAATTGTTTACGATTCCAGTGACTCTTGTTTACTAATAAGCAATCTTAAGTTGTTTCATCACCTTGAGTTTGAAGAGGCGCGTTGAAACTCAAGTGAATCACTAAGAATTATGTTAGTACTTAGTCAAGAGAATTAAAAAGAATATTGCGTAGAATATTCTTGGAAATTATGTCATAATTAGGAATGCCGAGAATTACAAAACTTTTCTTATTTCATGTACTGAGCACTTAAGCTTTGACTATGTATGGTAAAGCCTATGCCTTGGTGTGCTTGGAATGTTTTGCAAAAGAAATTGGGGAAAACAAAAATATGAATAAAGAACTGCAAACCTGTTTTTCTTACTTGTAATTAAAAAGGGGACGAGGGAGATAGTTGACTTGAAATCTATTTACCATTAAGCATAGCTGCTGTATAATCAATATCAGCTGGGACTTTTAGCCTATAGAATCTAGATATAATTCTTTATCATGATGAATGCCACTTGAGTAGTGGTACTCTTTCCTCTTCTGGAAAAGGATTAACTTAATTTCAATATTTTTCCTAACAAAGAGAGCCCAGCTGAAGAGACTGCAAGAAATTTACAGAAGGACTCATTTGATGGAAGCAGAAAGGATATTAATGCCGCAATTGACAGAATGTGTGAATTTACTGGTGAGACTTTTGTTTTTATCTTCTGTTTTTTTCTTTTTTGGGTTCTCTGCAAATAATATAACTTTCAAGGATGTGTGGATTTACTAGCGAGAGACTTCTTCTTTGTCTTCTACTTTTTTGGGGTTCATTGCAAATAATTCCTAACTCATTTTTGTCAATTTTTGCAGGAACAAAAATCATTTTCTGGGACTTAAGAGAACCATTCATTGAGAATCTCTATAAACCCAGTGTTTCTCAGTCTAGGTTGGAATCAGTAATGGATCCACTTGATATGGTATTGCGTCTTATATTTGAGACTATTCTATACATAAGTAACATCGTATAAATGTGGAAAACGGGAAATGAATTAACTTTTGATGAAGTCCAGAAAGGGGAAAAATAAATAACTTGTAGATATTTAAGATGCAATTGAGTCTGAAGAATAACAGCAAAGAGTAACTATCCCATGAAATTCCAACACTGATGAACATCCTCTGTTGCTCCTTGATCTGCTGCTCTTTGCACCTTATCTCCCTCTTGTGATGGAAAGAAAGTACAGCTTAGTAATTTTTGGTCTTAAATGTTTGTTCAAACTTCTCTTGTGATGAAATGTTGGGATGTGGAAGGTTGAACTATAATTGCTGCAATAGAAATCTGATTCATAAATCCCATCCGAACTTCGTTTATGAAGCACCGGTTTTGAACCGTTAGAAACTGGAGTTGAGAATTTTTTTCCTACAACGGCATAAATGACCTATAGTAACACCTAGGCTTGTAACTAATATTGAAATGTGAGAGACAGTATCTGCATTCAACCTTCTGAGCAAAATGATTTGGTCATCTGGATCCCTGATTTAGATAATTGTAAAAGTGATACAAACATAATATGGTTTTTGCTTGCATCAATCCATTTTGCTGAGCTGGAATGTGCCTCCCACTTTTCATATATACTCAGAAAAAAGAGAAGCACAGATGGTATAGCTGTCTTCCAATATTTGCAGGTTCTTAATCAACTTTGTGATGTGATAATGGAGCCACTCCGTGATCGTGTTGTGACAGGACTGCTTCAAGCATCACTGGTCTGTGTACTTACTGCTGCTTGGTTTTCTGTTTTTAACTGCAGTAATTTTTGAATTCTTTGGAAATCGTATTTCACCAGGATGGCCTACTCAGAGTCATATTAGATGGAGGACCATCACGTGTATTCTCCCTGGGTGATGCTAAGCTATTGGAGGAGGATCTAGAGATCTTGAAGGTATTCAAACTGGTTTTTGTTGGATATGCCCGAGAAATTTTTTATCTACCTGAAGATATCCAAGCTAATTTTTTTCTACCTGATATCTTGAATTAGTGGACCTACAATATGATTATTTCTCACCTATGCTTGTTGTTTGTTTAAGGAATTCTTCATTTCGGGTGGGGACGGGCTACCTCGTGGAGTAGTTGAAAATCAAGTTGCACGTGTTCGGCAGGTGGTAAAGCTGCATGGTTATGAGGTTAGTTCAGCAACCACCATGAAGTACTAAGATAAGCAGAATTGACTGCATAAAAACTTTGGTACCTGTGGTTACTGATGCTTGTACCTCGCTTTTCCATGCCTCTATTATGAAATTATTGTCTGAGCAATATGCACTTTTTTCATACTTGTTTTATTGCCCCCAATAACAATGTGTAAATGTAGCACTATCTTAACGGATACAAAGATTTATTCATGTAAAATTGGTCAAAGATGCTGTAACACTAATATCAATTGTAGAAAAAGCGATGGTATGTATACGTTTAAAAATCTGCTTGCTCCTCAAAGACTGTTTATTAAGGCCATATTTTGCACTAATTCTAGTACGTCTAAGATGATCTTATTTGGTCTTTATATATCACATTTTATTGTGATCCTTCTCTACGACAATATGTTAAATGGTTGATGTACAACGCCTGTTTTTTATGGTAAACAGACCAGGGAAATAATAGAAGACTTGAGATCCGCAAGTGAGTTAGAAATGCAGGGCGGAAGAGGCAAGTTAGGTGCTGATACCAAGACCCTACTTAGGATTCTGTGTCATCGAGGAGAGTCAGAGGCCTCTCAGTTTGTCAAAAAGCAATTCAAAATCCCCAAATCTGGAGCTTAGTGTACTTGATCTGTATACTTTTTAGTGGACCTGGCAAAATCCTCCATGAGATTGTAATATAGGCACTGTCAATTTTCTTTTACTTCTTATTTTTTCATGATCTCATTCGTCGATGAGAACAATCTGCTGCGGCAGAGTTTTTTCTTTAAGGCATATACTTAAAGCATAGCTTCTTTTCTTTTTGTTCTGTCCATGTATATGTTTGGTGTGCATTTTTTTGCCATCTTAAAACCTGTTTTGGAGGCATGTATATGTATAATTTCTCCTTTCGTGGGAGAATACATTTGTACTTCTATTTCTAAGATTTTGAAATTGAGTTCTATTGCTCGGTAAGTGACTTTAAAGATTAGGGGTGCATATGCCATTTATTTTTCTAGATTTAGCAAATTACTGGTGATATAACTATGACATTTGGTTTATGAAAGAAGGAAAAGCAAAAGTAATTTTTTGCCTTCCAGTGGGAAAAATATCTAACAATTTCTCCGTTCTGTGGTCATTCATTTGCAAAGAGATTGCAAAAACGAGTTTTTATTTAGTAGTTTGCTTGCCTTTTCCCTTTAGTAACACAAAAAACCTGCTCAAAGTGGCTATTTCATTTTTCCACTTCCACTTAACAAAGTGTCAATTTCGTATGACGAATTGTTGGAAAGCTGGTAACACTTGATGGAACTTTTCGAGGCACAGACAAGACTCTTGATTTTTTTTTTTTTGTTCATTTCCATGATCGCATGATCTTAAACTAGATATATTCATCTCAATTCGAAAGTTGTGTTTCATGTCAAGTGCAAGGAAGCAAACTGTAGTATATTGTGACCTTTAGAAGCAGCACAGTGAAAAAAAATTAATGAGCTTTAAAAGCCAAGAATGAGAGATCTTCCAATCTGGTACATACAGATAATTCTCAAATTTACAAAGCACATATCATCAACTGAAATTGAACTAGAAAATCGTTCAGAACACTAAACTCAACAGTAGAACTTATGCACGTAACTCATACTTGATCACACACTATATAGAGGCAGAGATCGGCATGTTACAGAGTTGGAGTAAGCCTAGTCGGCACAAGGAGGCCTCCGCTGGAGATTGTCATAGAATTCCAGTTCCCTTTTAAGTGCTAGGCACAATTGCCCAATAAGATTTAAGAATGTATCTTTAGACTCCTAAAATTGTACTAATTAACAGAAGGCCGTCTTAATTCTCCATAATAAATTCTCAACATCACGAAAGCAGCTCTCTATTCTATTGTTCAACCAAGGCAAAATGAACGTTCAAACTGAGACATTCACATCCACGTACACGTTTGGAAGATGAATGGAGATGACAATATAACTATTCAACCCGTTAACAGGCATAAGAGGAATATGGCAAGAACCTTAGGTGAACCAAGCCAAAGTTGGAGATTTTACTTAAATAAGTTGTTTTACCGCAATGGAAAATTTGGAAGAGACACTAAAGCAACACAAAATACTTTTAACGCATGCCTGGAAAGGATTCTTCTTATATTGCATGTGCATAATATCAAGCATCAAAAAAACATGTTACTCGTCATCCTTGTAAGGGTACTCCTCAGGAACTTGCTTCAGAAGCTTCAGCTGCAACTCAAATGCATCATCCCCTCTAAGCATATCACGAAGCCATGTGACCTCTGTTTTCATTGACACCTGAGCGCAGGGATAACAGAGATAAAGATTGTCATTGCAGCAAATTTTAGTCTAAAGCAGATTCAACAATCTCAAAATTTTAACAGATCCTAGTTATTCATATAAACCCAGGAAGTTTGCACAGAATATTATTCTTTCTCATATCAATGTGTTGACTCCATTGATTGCTTCCTTGGGAAATAGCACCTATAGGCCTTAAGGGGACAATTTGGAGGGTTAGAAATAGAAGAGCGTTTGAGGGAGTTGAAAAATGTATGGATTAAAGAGAAATCTCTTTGTTTCTTAATTTTTTTGACACTTCCGGAGCACCTTTAATATTCCAGTAAGCATAGATGATTGGCTACAATTTATAGAGAATCATGTATAAGCCTAGCGATTCTATTTTTTTTTAATACATCCTGTATGAGGAGCAACTACTTCTCAACTAATACATCTTTTTCTAAAAGAGAGCTATGTTCATGACAGATTATGAAAATAACCACTTTACTCTTACCACATAGCAAAGCAATAGAATGAAATCAAATTTCATGTGGATCCACTGTAGCATGGATACAATACCGACCAGATGGCAATGGCAAAATTTAAGTGATTCGAATGAAACACCAAGACGCTGTAAAATAATGTGAGAAAGAGCAGGTTGAATAGCATGCTAGTTCATTCCATATTTCGTAAAATTAAAAATCTTCCTGCACCAAAGAGGAATAAAATAAGGAAAGAAAAATAAAGACGATCATGCACACAATACTCTCCATTTCAGGAGAGAGGAAAAAAACATTGAGGCTATGCATGTCATGCCCAGGACAGTTCATTACAAGAAATTATACCATTAATTGGATAATCAGTTTGTATCGAGAGACCAAGCTTACCATCTCCAATGCTCCCCTGACGACTCCACTTAAGATGTTACAATAATATAGACCTTGACAGGTATCAGGAAGCTCAACAAAGTCTACCAAGGGGTTGTCCTCCAAAATTAGACTGCACGTTGTTCCCTCAACATCCCAGTTTGTCACTGATGCAGTCACTCCTAGGAACATTTTGAGACCAACCTGTTTACATGAGAAACAAGAAACCATGTTCGGTCAATAAGCACTTTAAGCACTGACATCTACAGGCCCAAAAAGTATAACGTCACTGAAGTACTAAATAAACACTACCAAATTTCTACGCCAAGTACTTTTCAGCTAAGGTTTTCAGTTCATGCACATTGAGGGGGAAGTACAATGCATCTCCTCATTCCACAATATCAACTAGAAGCCTAGGCTCTTAACTTTCTAGCACACCCCAATTATTCCATCTTAAAACAATGAAGAGATGCGAAGCAAGAGGTCCTCCCTTCACAAGCGTGAAGTGAAGCAACTCCGGAGAAGCATGTGCTTCAGACAACAAGGCGCAAAATGATCTAAGCGAGAAGCAGTCGCTTCTTTGACATTGGCTTTACAAGATGAAGATAGGAGGGAAATAGATAAGAAGGGCCTTTCATCATATAAATACTAGGATTCCTCTCCAGATATGCTTCAAAGCTCTCTTTATTGTCCCCTCTTCTTCTTCTATTTGCTTCTTTCTTATTGTTTTCTTCTTCAAGCTGACTCATTCTTCTTTCAAAGCTAGTCTTCTGCTTTTCTCTTCTACTCTCTCTTGCTGTCAATGACTCTTTTTCTCCTTTTCTTGTTTGTTTTCTATCTCATTTTCTGTTGATTTATAAGCTGAATGCTAGGACAATGATAGAACAGCTCTTGGCAACTAAAAATAACTACTAGTAATGTTACTACAGTTGTTGAATATGAAAGCTGTTCATTGTTGTCTTACACCTAAATTTCACTGTACAGTAGAGAAAGTTGTCGATATATTCAACTTCAAATGTGATGTGACGTTCATTATCCTTGCGTAACCTAATAGAAATGACTGACGCAATTTTTTTTCTGCAAGAGCATAAATTCAACAGCAAAGCTACATAGATACTATCACTCAGAGAGGCAGATAATTAAGCAGCAGCTGCAAATTTTTGTGAAAAAGAAACACCATCCACTATTTAGTACGTGAAACGTAATAAACAAGGTTAATGATTTGTGAAGCCACTTGAAAGAATGACTATGAGAAAAACATTAATAGGAGGAATAAACTTAAGGAAACCATAGCTCAAACAGCATAAAATTCACATACACATAAGTCTTTTTTTTAAATGGCAAAATATACAGATATAGATCTTTAGAATGAGAGAGAGAGAGACCTTGGCAATGATTTCAGCAGTCTCCTTGAAATCAACACACCTTGAAACATTAGACTTTGCTAGAAACTCGTCAATCAGCCTAATTCCTATATTATAACCCCTGCAAATTTAGTGAGCCTTCAACTTAATGCATTTGACACTTCTATATATAGAACTACCAAGAAACCTAGATTAAAATAAAATCAATAAAAGGGTAAGAGTAGTATTACATTTGATCAAGTTGTTTGTTGACCTCCTCAACCTCCTCTAGATCAGTCAGCAGTTGGCGCACGATTGCTCCGTATGTTAGAGTGAAAAGCTCTGCGTTCTTTCACACCAAAAAAAAAAAAATAGCATAAGAATTAGTGTGCAGTTTATACTGAAACGAACGGAAATTCAAAATAATAAAAAGCACGATCGTAATTGTGTTTGCTGTATACCACTCGTTCAACATTGGCGAAAATAGCGTCTCCAGATCTGGGTGCCACAGGAGCCATGGGAGTTCCTTTGTTACTGTGATCGGTTAATGTTGTTATCTTAGAGCGAGAATTCTCTCCCTATAGAACTGGGTGCTGGGTGATTTCTTAGTTGAAGAATAAAAGTGAGGTGGGACTATTGGGAGAGTAAATCGTAAGTTTCATTCAGAATTGCGATTTATAAATCGCAATTTAAGAATGCGATTTATCAGTCTGGAATTGCCGATTGTAACTAACATTCTCAAATTCTGATTTATAAATCATATTATCACAATTTATAGTTTCTAAGTCCATTCATCTAATGCAAATGCTTTGCTGCGATTTATGGTCAAATACTAGTAAAAATCAAGGATTTGAAGTTTATTGATTCAGAATTACAAATCTTTTAAGTTACTAGTTTCTAAATTAATAATTTATAATTATTCAATAAATTTTCTTAAGACAAATACATAATTTGGACTAAAGCTACTTGGTTCTGCCGAACCCGTAGGTTCTGTTCTCCCTCTGCCCCAGCCAAATGTTCTCCCTCCGCCCCAGTCAAATGCAATTATAAGTACGACTTATTTCAACTACGACAAGTCATATGTCATAAACGGGTTTCGTCTATTCTTTCCGTTAAGGTTTATTCTTAAGTCGCATTCTACAAATGTGTTTTTGTTATTTTTTATATTCCCTTAAAACGACACACCGCTAAAATTGTTGAACCATAGATGCACATGTAGGAAGAAAAAATCGACTTGTCAGGTATATAAGCATATATTATTATTATCACACATTTTACCCTTTTCTCATTAGGCAAAGTACAACTATGTAAGCATATAGTACTTTCTTTGTAACTTGCAGAGATATCTCAATGGAATCCAAATAGTAAGGTGCGAGGAGGATCTTTCGATAAAGTTTCTCATGATTCTCGATATGAACGTATTAACTGCAATTGAAGCATGAGTTAGCATGATCACACCCAATTATGCCTCTTAAGAGGTCTATCGGTCGTTGCAAATATAATCCGGTTTACAAGTCCGAAGTCGAATCCCACAGAGAATTAACCTACTAATTACAACCAATAGTTTCGCACGAATTCAAGTAATCAACCTTCAGAAATATTAAATGATGATTTGAATGTTTACTAACTAAGATCAAAGTAATTAAAATGCAGTAATTTATAACTAACAAAGCAAATATTATGGACAAGCTTTGAAAAAGTCTAGGGTTATGATTTCCCCTATTGTTGGAATCCTCCCTGCTACGTTTCTATAAATTCGCTTAAGTATTCTCCACCGATCGTGAGTACTTTGGGTGTTGATGTGATGCCAAAATGTTATACTTTTAGTACATTACTCGCCCTATATTTTGTTGGTCTAATGAGTTATTGTGCAATATTTGAGCTAAATTGTGTCGTTTATGTGTAGGAACATCGGAAGGAATCATCAAATAAAAATTGCACAAAAAGAGGACAAAAATACAAGAAAAGAACACAAAAGCATCAAGTATCCAAACCGTGCTGCAGACCAGGCTTTGCAAGGTCTATAGCCAGGTTGACTGTGCTATAGACCAGGCTTCGCGAGGTCTATAGCTAGATCGACCGCACTATAGACCAGGTTTTGTGAGGTCTATAGCCAGGTTAATCGTGCTATAGACCAAGCTTCGCGAGGTCTATAGCCAGGTTGACCGCGCTATAGACCAGGTTTCGTGAGGTTTAGACCCCGCTACAGACCAGGCTTCGCGAGGTCTAGCATAGTAATTAAAAATCGCGGGTTAAAAGATCCAAACCCGAATTTGGACCGGAGGATTGACATAAATACTCCCCAAATGAGTTATTCTAGGGTTGGACACGATTTTGGAGAAGAAAAAGGCCGCCAAACACAGGAGGTCCGTTTTTGAGGGTCAGACTCCACCAAGGAGGACGTTTTTGGAGATAGGATTCGGCCTAAGGATGGCAAGAAGGCGAATTCTTTTATGAGTTTTTCACTTCCTTCTTCCTATTTTTATTATTGGTTATGAATTCTAGTATTGTAGTTTTGCATACTATTATAAATAGCTAATTTGTTATCTAGAGTTTTGATAGAACCTTTTGTAGGAAAAATTCTTGTTATATTTTTATATAATTGAGCCGCTGGATTCCTCTTCCTGTTCAACTACGTGTTTATTGTTGTTGATTGAATGACCATCAATTAACTGTGCCTATTTAGCGTGTATATTGCTCGAGAGAGAGTATGCATTTAGGTAATTGTTGAACAACATCACTTCTAACGTATGTGAGAGATCAATACAGAGGGTTTAAAGGTGGGATTAGAGATAACAAAAACTTGGTGCGATCGTAGTGAGCAGTGAATTAGTGCCAGCTAGCGTAGTTCCAGAGAATACGTCTAGTAAATTATGGTAGTTGCTCGAGAGAGAGCTACGACACCCAAAGTACTCACGATCGGTAAAGAATACTTAGGCGAAATTATAGAAGGCGTAGTGGGAAGGATTCCGACAATTAGGGAAATCATAACTCTAGACCTCCTTAGGCTTGTCTCCAATTTTATCCTTGTTAGTTGATAATTTTACCGCTTTATAATATTTGTTAGTTAATTAGTAGAAATAAAAATCAAATCTTTATAACTAAAAAATTGTTTGGACTTGTGTTTCTTAGCAATATTGAACAACTGTAGCTAAGCCTTAGTTCTCTGTGGGATTCGACTCCGGATTTGTAAATCGGATTATATTTGCAACAACCGCTTAGTCCTTTTTATAAGGCATAGTTGGGCGTGATCAAATTTTGGTGCCGTTGCCGGGGAACTAACGGTGTAGTTGTACGTGTACATATTGCTAGGTTTCAAGTTTGAACTTTTATTTTTGTTTTCTTGTATTTGATTTTATTAGTTTTTGTTTTACTTGTTAATTTTAGAAATATGACATCGTGGAATTATGGGAGTTTTAATATTGTTAATTCTATTGTTGATCTTCCTTATGTGTATTGTGGAGGAAACCACCTGTGAAACAATTGTCAAAATATTCCCGAGAGCGAGTTATGTGCACCAACTCAATCTTATATGTGGAATGTGTGTGATATGTGTGGTGGTCAAGATGGTCACTTTCATGGTTGTGCTTATATTTCTTATCTTCCCCCAACCCCTTACTTTGATAGTTCTTCTTTTTCTTGTGAAGTTAATAGGAACAAAGAACCTAGGTATGAGAACTTGAAAGAGATCAACGATATGCTAAGGTGCCTTGTGGAACAAAATAATGAGCAACAACTGCACATACAAAGGCAAGATGCTACTATTCACAACTTGGAGGCACAAGTGAGTCAACTAGTTGAAACAGTTAATGCTTAACAAGCCAATATTGTGGATAGTATCCAAGAAGAGCATGGATTAGATACCGAAATTGAGGTTCTAATGGAGGAGGTCAGAGTAGAACACCAACAATCAATCAAACTAGAATTTGAGGATGCCGATGTTGTAGAAGAGATACTAGAGTCAACCAAGGATATTGAGGATACATATTTAGTTGACTCTAGTGTCATTGGTGTTGAGGATATAATCATTCCCAATGTCAGTAGTTGAGCGCATTGGTCCACACTCCAAGAATTTTTTCACATTGTGTTTGGATGATGATATAGAAATAGAGTCATCTGAGCCACTTGAGGAGCCAAGGAATGAGGAACAAGGTGACTACATTATGAAATTCTTCTTGCCAGAAAGTTGGGATTACACGCCTCATCTAAAGGCCAAGAAGTGCAGACTACTACATTGTTTCCTTGGGTCAGTTAGATTCGTTCCACCATCCCAGGAGCATAATCATAAGCTTGAAGCAAAACTTGGGGTCCAATTTATAAGTTCGAAGTGGAGGCAAAAAGTAGTTCATGTCGTGCCGCGACGTTAAATCAGTGCTCGTTGGGAGGCAACCCAATTCATAGTTTATTTTAACTTAACTATAAATTTTTGTTTGTTTTATGCACTAACAAGTTTTTAGCTAAATCTTGGTGTCTGAACAGGTAATGGAGCATGCTGGAAAGTCATGGTGCTTGGAGTCGTTCACAAAACGAAATAAAAATTACATGCGTACGCTCCAAACAATGTTGTGTACGTCGTGTCACCCAGTTTAATGCACAGCGCACCTGGAAGCAAACCTCGCATCGCAAACATTTTACCTCGCGGCACAACTTGTATCGCCTGCTGCCCAGCGTGCTTTCCAGCTCGCGTCCCCCAGTCTTCAATACGCTATACAACTTGTCCAGCGAAGGTTATAGCGAGACCAATCTCGCGGTAGCCTCGCATCGCTAGCCTCCAAGATCGCTGTAGAGTTCGCTTCGCCTAGTCCTTTGCTCGCTATGAAGCTCGCCCAACCAGGTTTTCAGCTCGCGTTTGAGCATGCATCGCGAGGGTAAAGTGAGGTCCACCTCGCGGCAGACCTCGCGACGCGAGGTAACGTGATATTTTAATTTTGTTTTTGTTTTGCCGTCTAACTTATTTCTATTAAAACACTACACCACACATACACACACACTTTATTACACAAAATCCACTGCCCGTCTTATCTCCCTCCCTCTCACACACAAACTCCATTAAAAAAATTCATTCACCTCACTCCTTCAATCACTTACAACATCAATTGAAGAACACTTCAATCCTCCTAAGCATCTAAGGTATGTTTCTAACTCTTTCCTCTATCAAATATTCTAATTGAGTTAAGAAATGCAATTCCATCACTTTTGGGTATATATTCATAGCAACAATGTGCTTGCTCGCCCTAAACCCACAAACCCCATAGGATTGGTATTGTTGTTGGGTATAAGGGTGATAACATGAAATCCCCAAGCCGATTTGGGGAGGGTAAGGCAATCCCTCATCTCTACAACCACTTTGACAATACTAGTGCACGCTAAGTGTTTGTCAAAATGCCTCAAAGGCATTGTTGGCCAAAATGGAGTTCTTCTCTCCAGGATTGTAATGACTAATGCAATGTTGCATTGCAGCACTCCATATTGCAAGTTTATGTGGGCTAAACAGTAGTTACATGTATCGCAATTATAGTAAACACCATTTTGCCATTGCTTTATTCGCATGCTAAAATAAAGAGGTGAAGTCCGAGTAGCCTCAAAATGGTTGAACATCATGTAGTGAACTCTTAAGTATGGGGTCGAAAGACCATGTTTTGAATTGATTCATATGCTTTATCAGTGAGGAACATTCACTTATGTAGGTACGGATGATGATGTTGTGGAGTTAGCAGCGGTTAACGAGTGGACAACTACAAATGGAGCCTTCGGCGATGAGGGCTATAACGAAGAATGATCGGGTAGTTTTTCCTACCACCTTGCATGTTTTTTTTTGGTGCGTATGAATTTATATATGCATTGGGGACAATGCATGAACTAAGTGTGGGGTGGAAGGTATTCTCTGCCATTTGTAAATATTAGATAAACTAATTAGTTTGTGTGTTTAATTTTTTTTTTTTTTACTTTTTAGCTTCGTCTTTCCCTTTATAAAAAAAAGAAAAAGAAAAAGAAAAATGACTGGACTTTTCCCGACGATGGATCTCTTAGGCAGTTTTCTTGAGGGACTTAAGTCTAACAAAAAAAATATGTCTTTTTATTATTTTAGGTAGTAATAATCCCTCGTGGTTTTTCTTTGTGCCTCGGTTCTTTTCCACGAGATGTAATTGGACCGGGTAGTAGTTTTTATTTTTTATATTTTTAGAGTAGATTAGGATTTAGGGAAAAAAAAGAAGGAAGATGAAATTTTTAGGCGTCCTTTTGACTTGTTTGATTGTAGCATATTTAGGCTCTAGCATGTGTATTAACTTCCCTATAGTTTGAAGTTGCTTATGATGCCTTGTTGAGTTAGATATCATGTTTATTAATGCCTATGTCTCGTTTTCTTGGCTTGTGTCACTTTGTGCTTAATGCTTAATATTTTGTGGCTCCGTGAATACTTATAATTGTTTGAGAATTGGAATGGAACCGTCCTTAGTGAGTCATGTGCCATGTGTGTGAGAAATTATTTAGTCTGTGTCATTGCATTAGAGTCTAGAACTTGCCCGACATGTGAGTTGAAGCAAAATTTTAGGTTTTGCTCGGTTTGAAAAATGATGTTAGGCTTTCTTTGATTTGTTTGAGCTTAATGCTTACCATAATAAAAATTATCCCTAGTCAATCCTTTTGAGCCTATAAACTTTTATTTGGCAACCACATTACAAGCCTATACCCCATTGTTATTAATTATCATTATTTTGATCCTTTTCCCTCTTAAAAAACATTAATTGTAAAATGAGTGGTAAAAGAAGTAAGGATGAAACTTGGGTGGCTTTTGAGTGGAACTAATGAAAGAAATAAAGGTGCACTTGTATTATAAGGAATACACACTAGAAGGAAGGGTAGAAAAAAAAAAGTATTGTTGAAAAGAAAAAAAAAATATGTAGCAAAGGAAAATAAGCATATCTTGTCCTTGCTAGTGTGTATGAATTAATGTGGTGCTTAACGAAAGAGAAAATATTTTTGGGGGTGATAATGTTTGTGAAATTGAAGTTGAAGAATTTGGGCTTAAAGTTTAGTATGTGATGTGTTAAAGTGCTTGAGAGGGTTAGTCACTATTCCTAAATTTATCCTACCCGTCCTTAAGCCAATATTACAACCATAAAAAGTCCTAATTGATTTTAGATCGAGCAATCTTACATTAGTAGAGGTTTATATAATGGTGTCACGACCCAAAATCAACCGTCGTGATGACGCCTATCGTGGAACTAGGCCAGACTCAACTCAACAACCCAACACCAACAACAATAAATTTGAAAACGTTAACGGAAGCATTTAACATTAAAGAAAAACTGTTTGAAACATAAGAAAATCCCAAAGTGATACAATCCAGCCCAAAACTAGGGTGTCACTGAGTACATGAGCGTCTAGATCAGAAATACAGTCTACTACAGTGTCTATAGATATAAACTGAAAGTACGACAAAGATAAAGAAGGAGAGTCAAGGCCCGCGAACGCAGTGCAGCTACCTTGATAGTCTCCAAAACTCTAGGATCCTCAATCAGCAACCGCCGCTACGACCGGTATCGCCTGGATCTGCACACGAGGTGCATGGAGTAACGTGAGTACACCAACTCAGTAAGTAACAAGTCCAAACTTTGGACTGAAAGGTAGTGACAAACTCAACCTCAACAGGTATAACATAAATAAATGTGCAGAAACGTAGGCATGCTTTCAAGTCAAATATACAGCTAAAACAGTAAAGGAAATACAGATCTGAACAGTGTAAGGTATACAACTCAGCTATCTCTACATGCCAATGCACAAACTGTATGAAATGCACCATGTGCTCCACTCTCAAGTATTCAACCACTCGGTACTGTATATGGACATCCGGCCCAGGGAAATCCATCCCGAAACATATACAACAATGACTATAAGTCACCAGTACCGAGGAAAAAGGGAAATCCAACCCTGTGGAGAAATCCATCTCTAGGTATCAAGTACTTTGGACAAATCCATGTCCAAGGAAATTAATCCCTCAATAATATCATCCGCACTCACTGGGGGTGTGTTACAGACTCCGGAGGGGATCCTACAGCCCAAGAGCTATCATAATCATCAATATAACCGCTGCAGCATGCAACCCGATCTCATAACTGTCACTCATAACCAGGCTCTCGACCTCACTCAGTCATCAACCTCTCCAGTCTCACCACGGGCTCACAATGTCATGAAAACAACCCAGAACAATGATTTGATGAATCAATAAATAACTTAGACCGAGATATGATATAAAAAATGCATGATCATGACTAAGGATAGAATATTAAATGAAAACTAGTGAGATGACAGGAAGAAATGACCGTTAAGTGTCCAAACAATACCGGCACAAAGCCTAAACACGATATGTAGCATGATTTACAGCTCAACTACTTTATCACATAATGAAAACATGGATATCAACAGGATAGAGTCACTAAACGGTGCCATGGAATCACCCAGGTCACAATTCTCACGGTGCACGCCCACACGCCCGTCACTTGGCATGTGCGTCACCTCAATACCAATCACATAACACATAACTTGGGGTTTTGAACCCTCAGAACCAAGTTTGAAAATGTTACTTACCTCAAACCAAGCAAAGTCCTACTCTGGAATGCCCTTGCCTCTCAATTCGGCCTCCTAACGTCCCGAATCTAGCCACAAGTAATACAATACGATTAATATAGACTAAAGGAATCAATTCCACAAGAAATAAAATACCAAATTATAGCCAAAATCCGAAATTAACTCAAACCCGGCCCCGGGCCCACGTCTCGGAATGCAACAAAAATCACAAAACCCGAAAGCCCATTCACTCACAAGTCTAGTCATACCAAATTTACCAAATTCGACCTCAATTGCCACTCCAAAACCCCAAAGTTCACTCTCCAATTCCCAAGCCCTAAATCCCCAAATTTCCAATTCCAATCCCTAATTAAATGATGAACAAAGCCATAGATTCACGGAAATTAGATCAATACGGGTTAGAATCACTTACCCCAACGTCCTCCTTGAAAACCTTCGAAAACTCGCCTCTCTCCCGAGCTCCCCAAGTCCAAAATTGAAAATGGAAGACAAAGCCTCGAGCTGGGATTTTCTGCCCAGTTAAAACCGCACCTGCGGTCCTAGTTCTGCACCTGCGGAACCGCATCTGCGAACCGGGCTCCACTTCTGCGGAATTCATTAAAAGCCTGACTTCGCTCCTACGATCACGTGACCGCATCTACGGTCATCACAGATGCGGGACCCGAGCTACACCTGCGATCTATCTGCGCATCTGCGCCTCCCAAATCGCTTCTGCGACCACCGCAGATGCGAGATTTCCATCGCACCTGCAGTCTGAGCCCAGGTCTTCCTTAGCCGCACTTGCGGCTCTTCCTTCGCTCCTGCGGCCTCGCACCTACGGTTCCCACTCTGCAGCTGCAGAAAGCACCAGTAGCAGCAGCTTCAGCTGCACTTCTCCAACTCCAAACCTTCCGTTAACCACCCGGAATCACCCCGAGGCCCTCGGGACCATAACCAAACATATCAACATATCCTATAACCTCATACAAACTTAGTCAAACCTTCGGATCACTCAAATCAACATCAAAACACCACATTACACCCGGATTCAAGCCTAAGAACTTCTAAACTTCCGAATTTCACAAACAATGCCGAAACCTACCAAACCACGTCCGGATGACCTCAAATTTTGTACACAAGTTAGAAATGACACCACGAACCTACTGCAACTTCCAGAAATCCAATCCAACCCTGATATCAAAATTTCTATTGCCGGCCAAAATTCTAATTTTCGCCAATTCAAGCCTAATTCTACCACAGATCTCCAAATCACATTCCGGACGCGCTCCTAAGTCCATAATCACCTAACAGAGCTAAAAGAACCATCAAAATTCAAATCCGAGATCGTTTACACATAAGTCAACATCCAGTTGACATTTCCAACTTAAGCTTCTAATAAAGAGACTAAGTGTCTCAATTCACTCCGAAACCACCCCGAACTCGAACTAACTACCCCGGCATATCATAATATAGCTGAAGAACACAAAAAGAAGCAGGAAATAGGGGAACGGGGCTATAACTCTCGAAACGACCTGCCGGGTCGTTACATCCCCCTTCTTAAACAAACGTTCATCCTCGAACGAATCTAGAAACATACCTGGAGCCTCAAATATGTGTGGATATCTGCTCTACATCTCCTGCTCGGTCTCCCAGGTGGCCTCCTCCACAGGCTGACCTCTCCACTGTACCTTCACTGAAGCTATATATTTTGACCTCAACTTTCGAACATGCTGCTCTAAAATGGCCACCGGCTCCACATCATAAGTCATATCATTATCCAACTGAACCATGCTGTAGTCCAAAACATGGGACGGATCGCCAATATACTTCTTAGAAACGTGAAACACTGGATGCACACTCGACAAGCTGGGTGGCAAGGCAAGCTTATAAGCCACCTCCCCTATCCTCTGAAGCACCTCAAAAGGCCCAATGAACCGGGGGCTCAACTTGCCCCTCTTCCCACACCTCATAACACCCTTCATGGGTGATACCTTCAGCAAAACCTTCTCTCCAGCCACAAAAGACACATCACAGACCTTCCTGTCCACATAGCTCTTCTTCTTAGACTGCGCCGTGCGAAGCCGCTCTTGAATCAATTTCACCTTGTCTAACGCATCCTGGACCAAGTCTGTACCCAAGAGCCTAGCCTCACCCGACTCAAACCATCCTACTGGAGATCTACACCTCCTTTCATATAAAGCCTCGTACGGAGCCATTTGAATGCTCGACTGATAACTGTTGTTATATGCAAACTCCGTGAGCGACAGAAACTGGTCCCATGAACCCCCAAAATCGATGACACAAGCACGTAGCATGTCCTCCAATATCTGAATAGTTCGCTCGGACTGTCCGTCCGTCTGAGGGTGAAAGGGTGTGCTCAACTCAACCTGAGTACCTAACTCTCATTGCACGGCCCTCCAAATCTGCGATGTAAACTGAGTGCCCCTATCTAAAATGATGGAAATTGGGACACCATGCAGGCTAACAATCTCTCGGATGTAAATCTCAGCCAACTGCTCTGAAGAGTAAGTAGTACCAACTGGAATGAAGTGCGCGGACTTGGTCAGCCGATCCACAATAACCCAAATAGCATCGAACTTCCTCGAAGTCTGTGGGAGCCCAACTACGAAGTCCATGGTGATCCGCTCCCACTTTCACTCTGGGATCTCTAACCTCTGAAGTAGACCACCCGGTCTTTGATGTTCATACTTAACCTGCTGACAATTGAGACACCGAGCCACAAACCCAAATATATCCTTCTTCATCCGCCTCCACCAGTAGTGCTGTCTCAAATCCTAGTACATCTTCGCGGCACTCGGATGGATGGAATACCGCGATCTGTGGGCCTCCTAAAGAATCAACTCCCGAAGCCCATCCACATTAGGTACACATATCAGGCCCTGCATCCTCAACACGCCATCATCACTAATAGTCACATCTTTAGCATCACCTCGCTGAACCCTGTCCTGAAGAACGAGCAGGTGGGGGTCATCATACTGACGCTCCCTGATACGGTCATAAAGAGAAGACCTGGAGACCACACAAGCCAATACCCGACTCTGCTCCGAAATATCCAATCTGACAAGTTGGCCAGCTAAGGCCTAAAAATCCAATGCCAAAGGTCTCTCTGCTGCTGGACGATATGCTAAACTCCCCAAACTCTCCACTGGAGACTCAAAGCATCGACCACCACATTGGCCTTCCCCGGATGGTACAAAATAGTGATATCATAATCCTTGAGAAGCTCCAACCACCTCCGCTGACGCAAGTTAAGATTCTTCTGTTTGAACAGATGCTGTAAACTCCGATGATCAGTGTAAATCTCACAATGAACCCGTACAGATAGTGCCGCCAAATCTTCAAGGCGTGAACAATAGCTGCTAACTCAAGATCATGGACAAGATAGTTCCTCTCATGGGTCTTTAACTGGCGCGAGGCATAGGCAATCACCCTACTCTCCTTCATCAGAACACATCCAATACCTATCCTCGAAGCATCACAATATATGGTGTAAGAACCTGAAGTTGATGGCAGAACTAGAACTGGAGTTGTGGTCAAGCAGTCTTGAGCTTCTGGAAGCTCTCTCACACTCATCCGACCACCTGAATGGAGCATCCTTTTGGGTCAATTTGGTCAAAGGGCGATGCAATAGATAAAAACCCCTCCACAAAGTGACGGTAATAGCCCGCCAAACCAAGGAAGCTCCTAATCTCCGTGACTGAGGACGGTCTGGGCTAACTCTGCACCGTCTCTATCTTCTTCGGATCCACCTGAATACTCTCGCTGGACACCACGTGCCCCAAGAACACAACTGAACCAAGCCAAAACTCAAACTTGGAGAACTTTGCATAAAGCTTCTCCTCCCTCAATCTCTGTAACACAATCCTCAGGTGCTGGGCATGCTCCTCCTGGCTACGAGAGTACACCAGGATTTCATCAATGAATACAATAACGAATGAGTCCAAATAGGGCTGGAATACACTGTTCATCAAATGCATGAACGCTGCTGGGGCATTGGTCAGCCCAAAAGACATCACTAAGAACTCATAATGGCCATATCGAGTCCTGAAAATTATCTTAAGAATATCCGAATCTCGAATCTTCAGCTGGTGATACCTAGACCTCAAGTCAATCTTGGAGAATACCCTCGCCCCTGAAGCTTGTCAAATAGATCATCAATACGAGGCAAAGTATACTTGTTCTTGACCGTGACCTTGTTTAACTGCTTGTAATCAATGTACATCCTCATGGAAGCATCCTTCTTCTTCACAAATAGAACTGGTGCACCCAAGGTGACACACTAGGCCAAATAAACCCCTTATCAAGGAGTTCCTGAAGCTATCCTTTCAACTCCTTCAACTCTGCCGGTGCCATACGATACGGTGGGATAGAAAT
The DNA here is from genome assembly GCF_000715075.1 of Nicotiana tabacum. Lineage (NCBI taxonomy): Eukaryota > Viridiplantae > Streptophyta > Magnoliopsida > Solanales > Solanaceae > Nicotiana > Nicotiana tabacum. Next base: position 112,292,127 of record NC_134098.1, on the reverse strand, counting down.
GGGCTGAGTGCCCGGCACCAAATCAATACCAAAGTCAATATCCCTGTCAGGCGGCATGCCCGATAGATCTACAGGAAACATATCCGGAAAATCACGTACCACAGGAACATAATCAATAGCAGGGACCTCTACACAACATCCCTCACAAAAGCCAAATAAGATAGGCAACCCTTCTCAACCATCCGCCGAGCCTTCAAGTATGAAATCACTCTACTGGGAACATAGTCTATAGAATCGCTCCACCCAACCCTCGGCAACCCCGGCATCGCCAATGTCACGATCTTAGCGTCATAATATAGAACAGCATGACATGGAGACAACCAATCTATTCCCAATATCATATCAAAATCGACCATACTGAGCAGCAAAAGATCCACTCTGGTCTCCAGACCCCCAATGGTCACCACACATGACCGATATATACGGTCCACAATAATAGTATCACCCAGAGGAGTAGATATATGAATAGATGAAACTAAAGACTCACAGGGCATATCCAAAAAATGAGCAAAATACGAGGAAACATATGAATAAGTGGACCTAGGGTCAAATAATACTGAGGCATCTCGGTGGCAAACCGAAACAATACCTGTAATCACAGCATCTGAAGCAATGGCATCTGGTCTGGCTGGAAGGGCATAGAAACGGGCCTGGCCGCCCCCTGATCGGCCTCCCCCTCTCGGACGGCCCCTAGCTAACTGAGCTCCACCCCTAGCTAGCTGGGCGGGTGGTGGAGGAACTAGGGCTGAAGTCGAAGGCTGACTCCTCTTCTGAGATGAACCTCCCATCATGCGGGGAGAAAACCTCTTGATATGACCCAAATGCCCATCTCAAAGCAACCTCTACCGGCCACTGGTGACTAAAGGGAATCCCGAGCACTAGAATAACCGCTAGAAGGTCCTGACAAAGATGAACCCTGAGCTGATGGTGCATGCGATGATCTTTGAACTGGTAGCGCGTTGAATGATGTCTGGCCCTGCTGATAACCATGGGGCCCATGACTGGATGATGCACCTCGGTGCACTGGGCGAGCCGTTTGAGCATGCCTGAAAGGACGACCTCTACCGTGCTATAACTGACCCCAGAAGGAGCACCACTAAATCCTCCCTGTCCACGAGGCCTCTTGCCCTCCCTCTCAACCCTCTCCTGACTGCAAACCATCTCAATCTGACGAGCAATGTCGACAACCTCATCAAAAGTAGCACCCGACACTCTCTCTCTGGTCATAAGCAATCATAGCTGATAAGTGAGGCCATCTATAAACCTCCTGATCCTCTCCCTATCTGTGAGAACCAACCAGATAGCATGACGGGACAACTCCGAGAATCGCATCTCATACTGCATCACTGACATATCACCCTGACGAAGCTGCTCAAATGTCTGCGCAACTCCTCTCTACGGGACTGAGGCACGAACTTCTCCAGAAAGTTAAAGGAGAACTACTGCCAGGTAAGGGGCACTGCGTCGACCGGCCTACGCCTCTCGTAAGCCTCCCACCAATTGAATGCAGCCCCAGAGAACTGAAAGGTAGTGAACGAGACCCCACTGGTCTCCAGAATACTTGCTGTACGGAGTATCCTCTAACACCTGTCCAAGAAACCATGTGCATCTTCTCCCTCTGCACCACTGGAAAATGGAGACTGAAGTCTCCCAAACCTCTCTAATATACGTTGCTCATCCTCAGGCATAGCAGGAACTACATAGTGCTGAGTAGTTGCAACCGGCTGGGCTGGTGGTGCCCCCGGTGTCTGAAATCCATGCACCACCTGCTCTGGTGTACGGTCAGCGGGAGTCTGAGCACCTCCCCCGGCCGGAACAGAGACCGCCTGAGCAAGACTGGTACACGTGGTCAGAATCTGAACTAAGGCCTAGGATCACAATAGGCACAAGTGGTGCCTGAGCTGGTGCATCAACAACTGGAATCTGGTCCTGATATGGGGCAACTGGTGGATCTGCAGGTAATGCCCCAGCTGCTGTGCGGACTGCACCTCTGCCCCTACCATGGCCCTGGCTGGTGGTACTGGTGGCTGTCCATCCTGCCCGGTAGTACAAGTCCTCACCATCTGTGAGAGAATGAAACAACAGATGCTTAGTTACTAGAATCAACAGATTCACATGACAAGAATTTAAGAATGTGGAGTTTCCTAAGGGTTCTGTAGCCTCTCGAAGATAAGTACAGATATTTCCGTACCGATCCGCAAGACTCTACTAAACCCGATCATGACTCGTGAGACCTATGTAACCTAGGCTTTGATACCTAATTGTCACGACCCAAAATCAACCGTCGTGATGGTGCCTATTGTGGAACTAGGCCAGCCTCAACTCAACAACCCAACACCAACAACAATAAGTTTGAAAACGTTAACAGAAACATTTAACATTAAAGAAAAACTGTTTGAAACATAATAAAATCCCAAAGTGATACAATCCAGCCCAAAATCAGGGTGGCATTGAGTACATGAGCGTCTAGATCAGAAATACAGTCTACTACAGTGTCTAGAGATATAAATTAAAAGTACGACAAAGATAAAGAAGGAGAGTCAAGGCCCGCGAACGCAGTGCAATTACCTTGATAATCTCCAAAACTCTAGGATCCTCAATCAGCAACCGCCTCTACGATCGGTATCGCCTAGATCTGCACACGAGGTACAGAGAGTAACATGAGTACACCAACTCAATAAGTAACAAGTCCAAACTTTTGGCTGAAAGGTAGTGACGAACTCAAACTCAACAGGTATAACATAAATAAATGTGCAGAAACGTAGGCATGCTTTCAAATCAAATATACAGCTCAAACAGTAAAGGAAATACAGATCTGAACAGTGTAAGATCTACAACTCAACTATCTTTACATGCTAATGCACAGACTGTATGAAATGCACCATGTGCTCCACTCTCAAGTATTCAACCACTCGGTACTGTATATGTCCATCCGGCCCAGGGAAATCCACCCCGGAACATATACAACACTGAATATAAGTCACCAGTACCGAGGAAAAATGGAAATCCAACTCTGTGGAGAAATCCATCTCCAGGTATCAAGTACTTTGGACAAATCCATGTCCAAGGAAATTAATCCCTCAATAATATCATCCGCACTCACTGGGGGTGTGTTACAGACTCCGGAGGGGCTCCTACAGCCCAAGAGCTATCATAATCATCAATATAACCGCTGCAGCATGCAACCCGATCTCATAACTGTCACTCATAACCAGGCTCTCGACCTCACTCAGTCATCAACCTCTCCAGTCTCACCACGGGCTCACAATGTCATGAAAACAACCCAGAACAATGATTTGATGAATCAATAAATAACTTAGACCGAGATATGATATAAAAAATGCATGATCATGATTGAGGATAGTATATTAAATGAAAACTAGTGAGATGATAGGAAGAAACGACCGTTAAGGGTCCAAACAATACCGGCACAAAGCCTAAACACGATATGTAGCATGATTTACAGTTCAACTACTCTATCACATGATGAAAACATGGATATCAACAGGATAGAGTCACTAAACGGTGCCATGGAATCACCCAGGTCACAATTCTCACGGTGCACGCCCGTCACTTGGCATGTGCGTCACCTCAATACCAATCACATAACACATAACTTGGGGTTTCGAACCCTCAGAACCAAGTTTGAAAGTGTTACTTACCTCAATTCAAGCAAAGTCCTACTTCGGAATGCCCTTACCTCTCAATTCGCCCTCCGAACGTCCCGAATCTAGTCACAAGTAATACAATACGATCAATATAGGCTAAAGGAATCAATTCCACAAGAAAAAAAAAACCAAATTATAGCCAAAATCCGAAATCGACTCAAACCTGCCCCCCTGGGCCCACATCTTGAAATCCAACAAAAATGACAAAACCCGAAAGCCCATTCACTCACGAGTCTAGTCATACCAAATTTACCAAAATTCGACCTCAATTGCCACTCCAAATCCCAAAGTTCACTTTCCTATTCCCAAGCCCTAAATCCCCAAATTTCCAATTCCGATCACTAATTAAATGATGAACAAAGCCATAGATTCACGGAAATTAGACCAATACGGGTTAGAATCACTTACTCCAATGTCCTCCTTGAAAACCTTCAAAAATTCGCCTCTCCCGAGCTCCCCAAGTCTAAAATTTAAAATGGAAGACAAAGCCTCGAGCTGGGGTTTTCTGACCAGTTAAAACCGCACCTGCGGTCCTAGTTCCGCACCTGCGGAACCGCATCTGTGAACCAGGCTCCGCTTCTGCGGAAATTCATTAAAAGCCTGACTCCGCTCCTGTGATCACGTGACCGCATCTGCAGTCATCACAGATGCGGGACCCAAGTCGCACCTGCGTCTGCCAAACCGCTTCTGTGACCACCGCAGGTGTGGGATTTCCATCGCACCTGCGGTCTGAGCCCAGGTCTTCCTTAGCCGCACCTGCGGCTCTTCCTTCGCTCCTGCGACCTCGCACCTGCGGTTCCCACTCCGTAGGTGCGGAAAGCATTAGTAGCAGCAGCTTCCGCTACACTTCTCCAACTCCAAACCTTCCGTTAACCACCCGGAATCACCCCTAGGCCTTCGGGACCACAACCAAATATACCAACATATCCTATAAGCTCATACAAACTTAATCGAACCTTCGGATCACTCAAATCAACATCAAAACACTAAATTACGCCCGGATTCAAGCCTAAGAACTTCTAAACTTCCGAATTCCACAAACGATGTCAAAACCTACCAAACCACGTCCGGATGACCTTAAATTTTGCACACAAGTTAGAAATGACACCATGAACCTACTCCAACTTCCAAAAATCCAATCCGACTCTGATATCAAAATTTCCACTGCCGACCAAAATCTCAAAAATTCTAATTTTCGCCATTTCAAGCCTAATTCTATCACGGACTTCCAAATCACATTCCGGATGCGCTCCTAAGTCCACAATCACCTAACGAAGCTAACAGAGCTATCAAAGTTCAAATTCGAGATCGTTTACACATAAGTCAATATCCGATTAACTTTTTCAACTTAGGTTTCTAATAAAGAGACTAAGTGTCTCAATTCACTCCGAAACTACTCCAAACCCAAATCAACTATCCCGGTATATCATAATATAGCTGAAGTACACAAAAAGAAGCAGGAAATGGGGGAACATGGCTATAACTCTCGAAACGACCGGCCGGGTCATTACAAATGGGCAAGCCTATGGTACTTTGTGCATGCATGTGACTTTTTTGTGAGAGTGAGGAATTTCTTTAATATATGAGAATCCTTAAAATATATTTGAGCATTTGATTCGAATGTGTGGATTCAACTTACTCTATTGTTCTTGTTGTGAGGGCACATGATTTTGCAAGGGATATGTTATATCCCGTACCTTAGCATTAGGATGTGCCGTAGTAAATTCACATAAGTTCGAAGGGATTATGTCTATTAGGAGGTTGTAGAGGGTTTAAGACATTATTATTATGAGACCCTATAAGTTTACAACCTTGATGCCGTTAGATATTATGTTAGTGTTTTATTTTCTTTTAAGTGAAGTATTTTAGTAAAAGTTTTATAAGTATAAATTTGGATAGTTACTATTATTACTATTTTCGGATATGATAAATTATACACCTAATATGAGAAAGTTTATGAGATTTTCTTTATTGTAAAGATAGAATTTTTTTTTTCCACAAGAAAAGGAGGTTATCTTTTTACCATTTTAAGAATTAAGCGTACGAAAATTTGTACTCTTTCTATGAGATTAGAAAAATTAGAAGTTGAGAAAATATATGTATTGTTACATGGATGTTTTAATAAAATAACAGTGTATGTATTGATTTTATATGGTATCACATGACCACGATAGTAGGGTATATATAAAGTGTCTTAAAAGTGGGTAGTATTTTAAGTAATTTGAGATAGTTCTTAATTATGTGGGTAATTGGTTAATTAGCGGATAGCGGGATATTACCTAATTAATTAATTAATTAATTATTGGATAAGATTAATATCCCCACCCCACCCCCACGTGGCAGCAAGCCACTAAACCAAAGAAATGACTCTTACTCCCTTTTTATTAGGTTGCCATCTAAAGTAATGTAGATATGACACTTACGTAGATGTTTGGCTTCATTTTGACTTAAAGTAATCAAGTGAGAGATCTTATACCTTCCTCCTAATTCAAGACTTAAAAAGATCCTATTTTTGTTCCTACATATTACATACCAATATTCTCTATATTATTATGGAATTAACAATCACTAGCAAATGTTGAATCGTAACTATCCCTCTTCTGCACATGGTTGCATTGATGAAGAGCAACTACAATACTTGCATTCAAGAAGTAAAAATGGAATGTAAAACCATACCACGAGTGATGCTGATTCCATATAGAATTAAGAGAGATGGATAGGAATTCAGTAAAGTAACGATCTTAAGAAAAAATTTCATATGAAATTATACTGCATAGTAGCAACGGAATTTTGCGGTTCTATAGGAGTACGGTGCAACCTCTTCCAAGAATATCATACGAATTTTTCCCTAGTATGTTAAGGCTAATCCTTAATTTTGGCATGATCCAAGTAACGATACGTAAACGTAATGCTATTTCATAAGTGTTTCTACTCTTAGCAGTTAAGGATGTCTACCTTATTCATTCCTGTAAAGCGATATTCAAGCATGTCTGAGAATGTTTCTAGTTTCCTGTTGAGGTATTTGATAAAGATGTTAATATTAATAGTATTGTGATATACGCATCTTCATTTACCACCGAGCTATAGCCGGTTGGGCAGTTACATATTTACCACCGTGCTACGGCCAGTTGGGTAGTCATGCATATTCATTTACCACCGTGTTACGGCCGGTTGGGCAGTCATGCATCTTTATTTACCATTATGCTACGTCCGGTCGGGCAGTTGGGCAGTTACCACCGGTTGGGCAGTTATGTATTATTATTTACCACCAGTTGGGCAGTTATGCATTTACCACCGAGCTACGGCCGGTCGGGTAGTTACCACTAATCAGTTGGGCAGTCATGCATCATACGATATGGATAATAGTATTAATGAGAAGCATTGTATATATATGAGTATAATAAGTATGCATATACGGTGGCACTTCAGAGATTCAGGTTGATTCTTATATGTCTTTAATAAATGTTGACTTATTGTTATGTTTCAGTTCTGCCTTACATACTCAGTACATTATTCGTACTGATGTCCTTTTGTTGGGGACGCTGCATTCATGCCTGCAGGTATAGATAATCAGTTTGACGAGCCCTCATAGTAGACGAGATTGGAATTCAGCGAAGGATCGGTAAGACTCCACCTCATTCGAAGTGTAGCCGAGTCTATGAGTCATCGTGTCAGAGTTTTGCTAAAGACTTATGGGTAGGCCAGTACCTTGTCCCATTTGATGTCGCATAATCTTAGAGGCTTTGTAGATAGAGGTTCATTTTGTACAGTATGTCAGAGGCCTTGATGGCCCATATGTATTCATGTTTTAAGAATGATGGTTCATTGATACAACGCTTGCCCACTTATAGTTATACGTTACGAGTTTTGGCCATGTTGGCCCACGATAGTAGAAGAAAAAAAAGGTTACAGAGTGGTTCGCTCGGGCCAGTACGGCTCCGGGTGCCAGCCACGCCTCCCTAGGTTTGGGACGTGACAAGATAGGAGATATTATTAGATTTCTCTATGATGTTAAGTGTTCAAGCCATGAATGCATTGTGATATTGAGTCGGTTTGTGAGGTTAGGATTGTTAGAAACATGTTGTCCTTTTATTGAATAAAGATTTGAAGTATGGCATAAAGTAAAGGGAAATGTGTGTCGAAGACATATGATAAAGTTTAATTGTTGCTATCAACCATAGTCATAGGTATGGTGTGCTTCAGATGTGCTAAAAGAAAATAAAAGTGCTCTAGAAATTGGTGGTTGACTCGAGGACGAACAACATTTAAGTGTGGGGTGGTGATGTGATGCCAAAACTCTATACTTTTAGCACATTACTCGCCCTTTATTTCCTTGGTCTAATGATTTATTGTGCGATATTGAGCTAAATTGTGTTGTTTTATGTGTAGGAACATCGGAAGGAATCATCAAATAAAAATTGCACAAAAAAGGACAAAAATACAAGAAAAGAGCACAAAAGTATCAAGTATCCAAACCGTGCTACAGACCAGGCTTTGTAAGGTCTATAGCCAGGTTGACCGTGCTATAGACCAGGCTTCGCGAGGTCTATAGCCAGGTTGACCGCGCTATAGACCAGGCTTCACGAGGTCTATAGCCAGGTTGACCGCGCTATAGACCAGGCTTCGCGAGGTTTAGACAGCGCTACAGACCAGGTTTCACGAGGTCTATAGCATGGTAATTAAAAGTCGCGGGTTAAAAGATCCAAACCCGAATTTGGACCGGGGGATTGACATACATTCTCCCCAAATGAGTTATTCTAGGGTTGGACATGATTTTGGAGAATAAAAAGGCTACCAAACACAGGAGGGGCGTTTTTTAGGGTCAGACTCCACCAAGGATGACGTTTTTGGAGATGGGATTCGGCCTAAGGATGCAAGAAGGCGAATTCTTCTATGAGTTTTTCACTTCATACTTCCTATTTTCATTATTGGTTATGAATTCTAGTATTGTAGTTTTGCATACTATTATGAATAGCTAATTTATTATCTAGAGTTTTGATAGAACCTTTTGTAGGATAAATTCTTGTTATGTTTTTATATAATTGATCCGTTGGATTCCTCTACTTGTTCAACTACGTGTTTATTATTGTTGATTGAATGACCATCAATTAACTGTGCCTATTTAGTGTGTATATTGCTCGAGAGAGAGAGTACGCATTTAGGTAGTTGTTGAACAACATCACTCCTAATGTATGTGAGAGATCAATACAGAGGGTTTAAAGGTGGGATTAGAGATAACGAAACTTTGGTGCGATCGTAGTGATCAGTGAATTAATGCCAGCTAGCATAGTTCGAGAGAATATGTCTAGTAAATTAGGGTAGTTGCTCTAGAGAGAGAGCTACTACACCCAAAGTACTCACGATCATTAGAGAATACTTAGGCGAAATTATAGAAGGCATAGCGGGAAGGATTCCGACAATTGAGGAAATTATAACTCTAGACCTCCTTAGGCTTGTCTCCAATTTCATCATTGTTAGTTGATAATTTTACTACTTTATAATATTTGTTAGTTAATTAGTAGAAATAAAAATCAAATCTTTATAACTAGGAAATTGTTTGGACTTGTGTTTCTTAGCAATATTGAACAACTGTAGCTAAGCCTTAGTTCTCTGTGGGATTCGACTCCGGACTTGTAAACCGGATTATATTTGCAACGACCGCTTAGTCATTTTTATAAGGCATAGTTGGGCGTGATCAGGTGTTATAGCTCTCTCTTGAGAAACTATCATAATTTACTAGACATATTCTCTCAAACTACGCTAGCTGGTACTAATTCATCGCCCACTACGATCGTACCAAGGTTTCGTTATCTCTAATCTCGCTTTTAAACCACCCGTATTGATATCTCACATATGTTAGGAGTGGTGTTGTTCGACAACTACCTAAATGTGTACTCTCTCTCGAGCAATATACACACTAAATAGGCAGAGTCAATTGAGAGCTCTTCAATCAACAACGACGAAAATATAGTTGAACAAGTAGAAAAAGATCAACGGCAAATTTATATTAAACGTAGTGAAAAATCATCCTTTAATAGGTTCCATCAAACCGTAGATGAGAGAGTTTAACTACTCATAAATGTATAAACAATCATCATGATGTTCAAAGACATTAAACTACAAAGTAAAGAGATAAACGGAGGGAAACTCGATTGATTTTTGCTGCACAGTGCTCTGTAGCCTTTTTCTTCTCCAAAAATAGTGTCCAACCCTTTCTCAACTCGTTTGGGGAGTATTTATATGTTAGAGTCGAAATCGCTCAGTCCAAATCCGAGTTGGAGTCTTTTAACCCGCAACTTTTAATCACCGGACTATAGACCTAGCGAGGCCAGGCTTATAGCGTGGTCGGTCTGGCTACAGAGCCGGCTACGCCTGGCCTATAGCACGGTCAAACTGGATATACTTGGTCTGTAGCACGGTAAAGCAGGCTATAGAGCTGTCTATGCTTGGCCTGTAGCACGGCTTGGGTACTTGGTGATTTTGTTCTCTTTTCTTGCATTTTTGTCCTCTTTTTATTCGACTCTTTCTTACGATGCCCCTACACATAAAGCAACACAATTTAGCTCAAATGTCGCACAATTAATCCCTAAACCAACAAAATATAGGGCGAGTAATGTACTAAAAGTATAGCATTTTGGCCGAACATTACCACCTCACATTTAAATGTTGCTCGTCGTCGAGTCAAGCACCAATTCACATTAACCTAGAGTACTTTATTTTCTTTTAGCACATCCGAAACACACCATATTTATGACTATGGTTGATAGCAACAATTAGACTTTAGCATATGCCTTCAACACACACTTCCCTTTACTTGATGCCATACTTCAAAAATTTAATCTGCACAAGGCAACATGTTTATAACAATCCTAGCATCACAAACCAACTCAGTATCACAATGCATCCATGGCTTGAACACTTAACATCACAAAGACATCTAATAACTTCACCTATCCCTTGCGAAATCACGTTCCCTTACAACAAGAACAAAAGAGTAAGTTGAATCTACACATTCGAATCAAATGCTCAAATATATTTTAAGGACTCACATATATCAATGAAATTCCTCGCTCTCACAAATAAATTACATGCATGCACAAAGTACCATAAGCTTTCCCATTATGTAAACCTCTACTAATGTAGGCTTGCTCAATCTAAAATCAATTAAGACTTTTTCGTGATTGTAATGTGGGCTAAGGACGGGTAGGATAATGTAATACCCCGAAAAATTGCAAAGTACTTAAGTGTAAGGCCTGGTGAAATTTGCAAAGAAAATAATGTTTCATGGTGCCGGACTAGGCTTACGTGTTTGAGGCGCGGCTCAAACTTTTTGGGTTGAACAATGCACAGGAAAGTAAAAGAAATTTTTTGCCGGAAAAGTGTGTTTATGCGGTCCATTATGCGACCGCATAATCACTCTGCAGGCCGCATAATGGCCGCATAAGTGAGCAGGAGAGGGCTATTCTGGAAGCAGCTATGCGGTTGACTATGCGACCGCATAACTGTTATGCGGTGCATTATGCTACCGCATAACAGTTATGCGGACCGCATAGTGACCGTATACACAAGCAGTTCTTTTGGCTATTTTGTAACCAATTATGCAGTCCGCATAACCATTATGCGGTCGCATATGCGACCGCAGAACCTGTTCTGGAGCTTCATTTTTGGGTTTTTAAAACCCGACCCTATTTCGTTAAATACACTCTCTGGGTCATTTTTGAGCTATTATCTGATATTTTAGAGTGAGAGAGGGTGCCCTAGAGTGATAAGGTGTTCTCCAATAATTGTTCTTCAATTCTTGCCCAAGTTTTGGAAGATTGAGAAGGGAAACTCACTAGGTCTTCATCCTAGAGGTAAGATTCTACGCCCTAACCCTCAATTTCGAATTTTGTGTAGGAATGGATAATAAGCAAGATAATTTCTAGGCAAGAGGGTTGGTTATTTTACATGCATGTGTTATCAAGGGGTATAGAAAGATTGTTGAGCTAAAAATGGTAAAGGTTGGGTTGTGAGATGATGGAATCCTCCACAAAAGGATCTTGAAACCTTAATGCACATCTAGTGTGTGATAAAATGCTCAAATGAGCTAGAACCATGATCATCTTCCTAATTTTGGTTTAATTTGTTATATTTCTAAAATAGATTGAAGTTGCTAAGAATTTCGGAATATTTAGAGTGTAAGGAAGCTCAAGTGAGGCATGTTGGCAAAACTCTTCTTTAAGAGTTGGAATTCTCATTATCCTTGTGAGTTTCGAGATGTTGATTATAAATCGAGTATTCCGATAAGTTTTGTGATGAAGATATATGTTCAATTCGTATTTCAAATGCTCTTATCATATTGCATTATAAATTGAGGATGTGTCCCAAACTATGGATTACGTATCCACATGTTATAATTTCTAGTCGTGATTTATGTGAAAGGTATTATGCCAAGTTGTGTAGAGATTGTGATTGTGATACACCTCCACCCGCATACATTGGGATGAGGCGGCATGACCGCTTTGTGTGGGGATTATGGTATAGAGATTATGATTATGATACACCTCCACCCGCATATATATTGGGGTGAGGCGGCATGACCGCTTTGTGTAGGGATTATGATATTGTGGAACTACACCTCCACCCGCTTACATTGGGGGTAAGGCGGTACGACCGCTTTGTGTATAGTTTTGGTATTGTTGTGGCACCACCACCCGCATACATTGGGGTGAGGCGGCATAGCCGCTTTGTGTAAGTTCTTAGTACTGTGGTTATATATCCACCCGCCTACATTGGGGTGAGGCGGCAGGGCCGCTTGATTAGAGTTGTGGTATTGTACGTATACCTCCACCTGCATACATCGGGTGAGGCGGCGGGGCCTCTTTGTGTGAAGATGGTTACATGGGATCTCATCTTAAATCCTATAAATATTGTTGATAGCTTTTAATAAGCTTGCTATGGTTGAGACAGTTATCTATATTATTCTATTGCCGCACTGATTCATCATAATTACCTTGTATTTCCAAATTCTTAAATTGGTGTTTAGTTTTCATACTAGTACTATTCGACGGTACTAACGTCCCTTTTGCCGAAGGCGCTGCATCTTTAAATGGATGCAGGTTGTTCCACAGCAGGAGATATTGATCAGTGATAACAGTACACCTTCTTCCCAGCTGACTTGGTAAGCCCCACTTCATCCCGAGGTCATGTATCTTTTGATCTTTATGTATTATGGTTGAGGTATAGCCGGGGCCTTGTTGCCGGCATTATCATTGTACTCTTCTTTATCTATAGAGGCTCCGTAGACATAGTGTGGGTTATGTATTGGTGCTAGGGAAAGACAAACTATGTTATGTTGTGGATGTATTACTTGTCCATTTGAGACTTTAAAAATGATGAAACAATTGGAAATGAATTGATAATTGCAGACATGACCACTTTATTGTTTAATTAAGGAAAATATATATTCTCTTTATTCATGAATGAGTTTGGGTAGAAGGAATCTAACATGCTTTCTTGGTCGGGTTTACTCGGTTGAGCGCCGGTCGCGCTCCTCAGTTTTGGGGCGTGACAGATCAATTTAAGAATATTGACTAACCCTGCTAAGCATTTTAACACATCTCAAAATTAACTTTAACCGTATTTTTCTTCAACATAATTTTGATTTCACAAACAATATCACCACCAAAAATATTTCTTCTTTCTTTAAGCACTACTTTAATTCATACCCACTAGCAAGGACAAGATATTTTTATTTTCTTTTGCTACACATTTTTTTTCTTTTCAGCAATACTTTTTTTTCTTTTTTTTTCTACCATTCCTGCTAATGGTGTATTCCTTACAATACAGGTGCACCTTTCTTTCCTTCATTGGTTCCACTCAAAAGCCACCCAAGTTCCCTCTCTACTTCTTTTAACACTTATTTTACAATTAAAGTGCTTTAAGAGGTAAAATGATCAAAACAATGACAATTAAGAACAAAGGAGTATAGGCTTGTAATGTGGTTGCCAAATAAAAGTTTATACTCTCAAAAGGGTTGACTAAGGATAATTTTTATTTATGGTACGCATTAAGCTCAAAAATATCAAAGAAAGCCTAAAATTATTTTTCAAATCGAGCAAAACCTAAAATTTTGCTTCAACTCACATGCCGCAAGTTCTAGACTCTAATGCAATGACACGAATTATACAATTCCTCACCACATGTGGCACACGACTCACTAAGGATGATTCTATTCCGATTCTCAAATAATTGCAAGTATTTACGGAGCCACAAAATATTAAGCATCAAGCACAAAGTGACACAAGCTAAGAAAACGAGATATAGGTGTCAATAAACATGTTATCTACACAAGAAGGCATCATAAGCATTTTGAAACCATAGGGAAGATACTACACATGCTAGAGCCTAAATATGCTACTATCAAACTAGTCAAAGATGCCTAGCAAATCTCACTTTCCCATCCTTTTATTCCCTAAATCCTACTCTACTCTAAAGAAAAAAAAACTACTACCCGGTTCAACTACATCTCGTGAAAAAGAACCGAGGCACAAAGAAAAACCATAGGGGATTATTACTACCTAAAAAAATAAAAAGAAATAATTTTGAATTCTTTTATTTTTTTTTGTTAGACTTTAGTCCCTCAAGAAAAATGCCTAGGAGATCCATCGTTGGGAAAAGTTCAATCATTTCTAATCCTATATATATATATATATATATATATATATATATATATATATATATATTCTTTTCTTTTCTGTATATTTTTTTAAGGAGATTAACTACTAAAGCAATCCTAAAAACTAAAGATTAAAGATAGAATACTATACTATTTTTTTGTATGCTAAAATAGAAAAGACGTAGCTAAAAATAATAAAATAAAATAAAACAAGAAATAATTAGTTTATCTAATATTTTCAGGTCACAGAGAATATATAACCTCCCACCCCACACTTAATTCATGCAATGTCCTCAGTGCATATATAAATCCATAAAAAAACAAGTAAGGTGGTAGGAAAAACTCCTTGATCAGTCATCATCATTACCTTCATCGTCGAAGGCCCTATCTGCAACTGTCCACTCTTCATCCTCTGCTCCTTCATTAGCCTCCTCCTCCTCGGACTGCTCTGGCTCGGCCTCGGAACACTCCGGCGTGTTGACATCCTCATCCTCTGGGAGTCCCTGGCCATCGCCAAGCCCAACCTGATGTTGGGCATGAGCATTGAGCGGAAAACACTCCTCCAAGATGGCCCTCTCCTCCGTAGTGGCCGGCCTCCCTCCAATCCTAAGCTGCAAGTCCATCATCCCATATAAATGAGCCATAAAGCTGTCATCTCGAGCATTGCGCTCAACACCTGTCAGTGAGGACATAAAACTCTCCTCCTTTGCCCGGATGTTGGTGATGTCCGTCAATCGGAGGGGTGGTGGAATGACTACATCAAAATCTCGCTCCTCCTCCACATCTTCTTTTCTCAGGTACTGAGTCAGCATGTTACCGAAGGACAATCTATCAAATCTCTTGCTTGTTTTCACCTGCGCCATCTAGTAGCGTATCAACTGGCCCACATTCACCTTCTGGCCAGTCATTAGGAAGTATAACATGCAGACCCTTTCACGACTAGTCAGAGTCTCATGGTTGCATGGTAGTAGCTGCGCGTTGATCAATTTCAACCACACCTGAGCTTTCGGCTTCATTTTTATGTTTGGAAATTTCCTATGACGTTGGGTCTTCTTGTTACGGACACAATCAACCAAAGAATTAACACCACAGAGAGTATGTCTGAGCGCCAGATATGTTAGACGTGCAATGAAGTTATCCACGGGCTCCTGGGGAACATCTGGAGCTCCCATGTAATTGCATATTGCTGATGCAGAAAAATCAATCAACCTCCCCCGAATAGGCACTAGCTGCTCAGGATCATTCAGATCATAATCGGCGTAAAATACACGGACAAGGTTGACATTGATATCCCCAGTATTTTCAAACACGTAGCTCAATCCAAGATCACGAATACCCTTCCAAATTGATTGATACTTAGCTTTTAGACGGCACTTATGAACAACTGACTCAGAGTGTATAAGTCTCGGCCGACAAAGCTTATACCAGTCCTTGGCAGACAGGGGTATACTCTTAAGTCCAAATTCTTGTTGTCCTGCAGGCTGTGGGCGTATGGCTGCTATAGCTGCAACTGCTTGCAACCCCTCAACCTTACTTGAAGTGGCCTCCCCTCTTTTCCTTTTTTTCGGTGGAGGTGCGGAGGAAGCCTTGGCTTTGGTAGGAGCAGTGTCCTTGCCCTTTCCTTTACCGTTATCCTTCTTAGGGGGCATATTTTTGCCTACACAAGTAGAGATTAGTCAGCCTTAAAGACATTGGATCAATTCAAAACATGGTCTTACGACCCCACACATAATAGTTCATCATATGATGTTCACAATTTTGATGCTACTCAAACTTCACCTCGTTATTTTTGCATGAGAATCAATCAATGGCACACTGATGTCTATTACAATCACGATGCATATAACTACTATCTCGGCTCCGGTGAGCCACCCCACACTTAAGAGTTTAAGGGGTTCATGAAGACATAGCACCGGTATTACAATCCCAGAGACTCGGGCTCCAATGGGGACAAAGAATGCCTTTGAGGCATTTTGACAAACACTTAGCGTGCACTAGTGCCATGGAAGTGCTTGGAGGAATGAGGGGTTGCCTCACCCTCCCAAATCGGCTTGAGAATTTCGTGTTACCACCCTTGTAAACAATGACAGTACCATTCCTTTAGGGTTTATGGGGTTAGGACAAACAAGCACCTTGTTACTATGAATAACATACCCAAAAGTTATCCAATTTCATTACCTTACCCAATTCGAAATTTGACAAAGAAAAGAGTTAGAAATCATACCTTAGATGCTTGGGGGGGGGGGGTTGCTCTTCAATTGATATTGCTATTGAGTGAATGAGTGGAAGAATGTATGGATTTAATAGAGTTCTTGTGAGTGAGAGAGGGAGAGGAGGGCTGGCTGTGGGTTTTTGGAGAGGGAAAAAGGAATACGTGTGTGTGTTAGTGTGTAGGGAAGTGTATTTAGGGAGGGTTGGGCGTGTGTTACACGGCGGGTAGTTGTTTAATTAAGGGTAGGTGTTTTAGGAAAAGGAAATAAGAAGAGAAGAGAAGAAATTTAAATATATATATATATATATATATATATATATATATATATATATATATATATATATATATATATATATATATATATATATATATATATATATATATAAACTTACCCCTTTTATACTAAATCAAGGTGGATCTCACTACAGGCCAGGTGACGCGAGGTGGGAAGCGAGCCAGAGATTGGGCGATGCGAGGGATACAACCCAGTCCATTGCGCTACAGACTTTGCGGCGCGAGGTAGGCAGCGAGGTCCAGGACGCTTTAGAGCGCACGATGCCTGCTATTTCACGTGATTTTTGCCTCGCTTGGCGAGGTACGGAGCGTGCTCAGGTAGTTTTCATTCAATTTTGTGAACTACTCCAAGCGTTATGACCTCCCAAAGTGCTCCAATGCCTGTTCAAACACCAAGATTTAACTTAAAGAACTTGTTAGTGCCTAAAAACAAAAACAAAATTCTAGTTAAGCTAAAATAAGCTACGAATTGGGTTTCCTCCTAACGAGCGCATTAGTTAACTTCACGGCATGACGAATACAAAATTACAATGGGCTGCATCCCACGAAGTGTTTGATTTAAGATCGCAGCACGACGCAGGCAATCGAACTCAAGGTTCACTCAACATTTGAGGCTCTTTCAAATGAATCACCAATACAACCTTTTCCTCATCCATGCTAAGGTAATGTTTCAAACTTTGTCCATTGACTCTAAACCTGTTCGTTCCATCCCCGAATTCAATTTCTACAGCTCCACTTGAGAATACTTGCACTCCTCTAAATTGTCCCGACCATCTAGACTTCAGCTTACCCGGAAATAATTTCAATCTTGAATTATACATCAACATGACATATCCGGGTTTAAAAATTCTCTCTTGAATATGCTTATCGTGCATCATCTTCATCCTTTCTTTGTACAGCTTGGTGCTCTAAAAAGCATGGTAACGGAACTCATTAAGTTCATGACGCTCTGTGACTCTACTCGTACCAGCGGCCTCCATGTCAAGATTTAATTTCCTTAATGCCCAAAAAGCTCTATGCTCTAACTCCACGGGTAAGTGACATTCCTTTCCAAACACCAATTTGTACGGTGGCACACCAATCCGAGTTTTGAATGCAGTGCGGAAGGCCCATAGTGCATCATCCAATTTTTTCGCCCGATCAATCCGAGTAGCATTTACAGTTTTGGTCAACAAACTCTTGATTTCTCTGTTTGACACCTCCACTTGCCCACTTGTTTGTGGGTGATATGGAGTGGCAGACTTATGGTGAACACCATATTTCTCCAACACCTTTGCAAAGGATCGGTTGCAGTGGGTACCTCCATCACTGATGATCTTTCTTGGAGTGCCAAATCGGGTGAAGATATTTTTTCTTAGAAAACTAATAACTCCCTTTGCATAATTTATTGGGAGTGCCACGACTTTTATCCATTTTGAGACATAGTCCACAACTACCAGTATGTACTTGTTGCCATATGAGCTGACAAATGGTCCCTTAAAATCGATTCCCTATACATCAAATACTCTCACCTCTTGAATTGGGCTCATGGGCATCTCATGTCGACAGGTAAAAAACCCCATCCGTTGGCACACATCACAGCCCTTTACTCAAAAGAGTGCATCTTTAAACAACGTCAGCCAATTAAAGCCCGACTCAAACACTTTAGAAGCTGTCCTTACTCCTCCAAAATGGCCTCCATAAGGTGAGGCATGACATGCCTGCAAAACAGAAGCTTGATCTATCTCGGGAATAAATCTCCGAATCATGTTATCAATACAAATCCTAAACAAATATGGTTCATCTTAGAAATACATGCGACAATCATGAAAGAACCTTTTCTTATGCATAGAGGACAAGTCATAGGGAACAATATCGCTCACCAGGTAGTTTGCAATATTGGCATCCCGTGGCGCTACCTCAAGGCTCATGGCTAAAAGTTGTTCATCTGGGAAAGTCTCCATGATCTCCCTCACCTCAACCCTCTTTTCAACTCTTTCAAGCCTGGACAAGTGATCAACAACTAGGTTTTCCGTTCCCTTTAGGTCACAGATTTCCAAGTCGAACTCTTGCAGTAGTAGCACCCATCGAATCAGGCGCGACTTTGACCCCTTCTTCTCAATTAGGTACCTGAGAGCAACATGATTAGTATAAAAAATTAACTTCGAGCCAATCAAGTATGACCTGAATTTGTCAAATGCGAACACCACTGCTAACATCTCTTTCTCGATCACTGTGTAGTTCAGTTGGATACCACTGAAGGTTCTACTTGCATAGTAGATTGGATGCATGACTTTATTCTTTCTCTGCCCAAGAACTGCTCCCACAGCATAGTCATTTGCATCACACATCAGCTCAAAAGGTTGTTCCCAGTCAAGTGCCACTATGATTGGTGCAGTCACCAGCCTCTTCTTCAACTCCTCAAAAGCTACCCTACAGTCATCAGAAAACACAAAGGGGTGATATTTTTCAAGCAATTTACATAAAGGTTTAGCAATTTTAGAAAAATCTTTTATAAATCGCCTGTAGAAGCCGACATGACCAAGGAAACTTCTTATGGCCTTGACGGAAGTGGGTGGAGGTAACTTCTCAATTACATCAACCTTATCACAGTCCATATCAATGCCCTTACTTGACACTAGGTGTCCCAATACTATACCTTCATGTACCATAAAATGACACTTTTCCCAGTTTAGTACCAGATTAGTCTCCATACACCTCTTCAATACTCTTTTCAAGTTCATAAGGCAATCATCGAATGAGTTCCCCACCACTAAGAATCATCTATGAAAACCTCCATTATGTCCTCTACATTATTTGTGAAGATGGCCATTATGCATATTTAGAATGTGGCGGGCGCATTGCATATGCCAAACGACATTCTCCGAAAGGCATAGATGCCATACGGACAGGTGAACGACATTTTCTGTCTATCCTCCGGGGAAATAGAGATCTGGTTATACCCTGAGTATATATCCAAGAAGCAAAAATGGGACCTCCCGCCAGACTATCTAACATCTGATCAATAAATGGTAGCGGAAAATGGTCTTTTCGGGTGGTCTTCAACCTTCTGTAATCCATAAAGATTCGCCATCCCGTGACTGTTCTTGTTGAGATCAACTCATTATTCTCCTTTTGCACTACAATCATTCCACCCTTCTTTGGTACACATTGAACTAAGTTGACCCAGTTGCTGTCAGATATGGGGAAGATGATTCCCGCATCTAACCACTTGATCACTTCTTTCTTCACCACTTCTTTCATGTTGGGGTTCAACCTTCTTTGATGTTATCCGAAAGGTTTGTGCCCATCTTCTAGTAGAATCTTATGCATATAAAATGTTGGGTTGATACCCTTTATGTCTGCAATGGTCCACCCAATTGTAGTCTTGCACTCCTTCAGAACCTGCAAAAGTTTTTCTACCTGCACATCTAACAAACCAGATGAGATAATAACAGGTAATGTCGAGCTAGGTCCCAAGAAAGTATACCTGAGGTGAGATGGTAACGTTTTTAGCTCCAACTGTGGTGGCTCTTCAATTGATGGATTAAATGGAGGGGTATTTCTTTCTTCCAAGTGTAAAGGCTCGAATTCGAGCTCTCATTTCTAGTACCCTTGTCCTTTAAGGGCCAAAACCCACTCAGCCAAGTCCTCACCATCTACCTCTTCTAAGTTCATGAGGCAGGCTGCTAGGGGATCTTTTGCGTTCAGTGCCTCATCTTCCTCCTCCAGAATCATATCTACGGCTTCAATTAGAGATCAATTAGCAAACTCACTGGGTTACCGCATAGACTTCTGCACATTGAACATTATTTCTTTATTGTTTAGTCTCATCTTTAGCTCTCTAGTTTCACAATCAATCAGGGCTCTCCCTGTGGCCAAGAATGGCCTTCCCAAAATTATGAGAATCTCTACATCAACATGGCATTCCAGAATGACAAAATCTGCTAGAAACACAAACTTACCAACTTGCACAAGTACATCATCAAGTATACCTGATGGTCTTTTCACCGTTTGGTCGGCTAGCTGTAGTAACATGGATGTGTGTCTTGCTCTTCCAATGCCTAACCTTTTATAGATTAACAAGGGCATAAAGTTTATGCTCACCCCCAAATCACACAATGCTTTAGCAAAAGCATAGCTGCCTATTGTGCACGGGATCGTGAAACTCCCTGGATCGGATAGATTCTCAGCTATGGGTCTCGTCATGATAACACTACAAGTTTGAGCCAGTGTAACAGTTTCCAAGTCTTGAAAGTTGAACTTACGAGACATCAAGTCCTTCATCATTTTTGCATAATCGGGAATCTCCCTTAAGGCATCAATCAATGGGATATTCACCTGAATCTGCTTCAACATCTCCATGAATTTCTTATATTGCTCATCCTTATGATATTCGCTGACCTCCACGGAAAGGGTGCTGGAGGTCGCTTCTTTCCTGTGGCTTGAGTTAGATCCTGCTCAGACACTTTTTCTAATGCCTTCTCTTGAACTTTCTTAGTCTCATTCGCAAACTCTTTTTCCTTGTTTATTTCCTCCTGGACTAGCTGCACTCTTACTTCTGTTAGCTCAGTTGATTAATCTACCTCAATTGGCACTGACACAAGTATTTCAATTGATCGGCTCTCGCGAGCGATTTCTTGCTCTAAATCAAGATCTCTACCATTTCTTAGACTCATAACCATTAGCTGCTTTGGGCCATGCTCTTTCGGGTTAACATGTATATCCGCAGGTAAATTCCCTTGAGGACGATTGCTAAGAGCCATGGATATTTTCCCTAGTTGAATCTCAATGCCCTTGATAGATGAGTCATGTGATGCTACCTTTTCTTGCATCTGGTGTGCCTTTTCTTGCATCTGGTGGACCTTTTCTTCCATTTTCCCGCTAGACCCAATGAGTTGTTGCAGCATTCCTTTAATTTCAAACAACCCATCATCTTGTCGCACTATCTGTTGCTGTGAGGTTGTTGATAAACTAACTACTGATTCTGCTGATTGTACCATTGTTGCCTTTGATAAGGCACAGCCTGACCCTGTGGTTGTGCAGCTCTAGGATGATTATTATTATTATTATACTACTCCTGTGTTGGCCTATATTGTTGATTCTGCTGTCCCCAAGTCTGACCACCTTGCTTCTGACCTCCATAGTTGCCCACATAGTTCATATTCTCTTGATAATTCTGATTGTCACTTTCACCACTCCATGAGCACACATATGATTGATTAATGCATGGGGTGCATAATCTTCCATATGTTGTGTCCACTATGTGCACCTGTTTTTGGCCCGACTCATCAATCTTTTTAGTGAGGACACTCATTTGCTTCATTAGAGTGGCCATATTCTCAGCTATAAAGGTATTTGGGTCTAGAGCTACTGAGTGACCTACAGGAGTGATTGTAGAGTCTCTTGTCATCCATCCTGTGTTTTGAGCCATTTTATCAAGTAAGACCTTACACTCTCTGTTTGATTTGCTAAAAAATGCTCCACTTGTTGAAGCATCAACATTGGACTTCAAGCTGTCTGCCAATCCCATGTAGAACCTTTGCCCCAACATCTGATCAGGAATGCCATGGTGTGGACACTTGACCAACATCCCCTTGAACCTCTCCCACATTTCTTGCAGTGTTTCAGCTAGTTTCTGCCCGAAGCTCAATATCTCATCAACTTGCTTGGAAAATCTTATTGGGTGGGTATAATTTATTCAAAAACCTCTTGACTAATTCCTCCTAAGTAGTGATGGAGTTTATGGGGAGTGAATTGAGCCAAGTTTGAGCCTCGCCCGTCACTGAGAATGGAAACAAGAACAGTCTTATTGCTTCCGCTGTCACATTCGGTTGCCTTTGCGTGACACAAATCGATAGGAAATGTTTCAGATGCTGTTGTGGATCTTCAATATAAGACCCCGGGAACAGTCCCCTGTTCTGCAACAAATGTAGCATGTTGTTTGTAATTTGAAATGATTTTTCTTGTATCAGAGAAACTGCAGTTGCGGTTGCTAGGTTTTCAGCGGCGGGTTGTGCCTAATCATACAAGGCTGATTCTGGCACAGGAGGTGCCACACCCTGATTGTTCGGGTCATTCACATTGTTTCTGTTGTTTGGGTTGTCTATTACGTCACCCATGTCAAGGTCGATTCGTTCTGTTGAGTTTTATTGTTGTTTGTCTTTCTTGTTTGCTCGATTTAGTGCCTTGAAAGCTTTCTCATGGTCCGGTAATGCTTCGTACAATTCACCAGTTCTTGAGGAGTTTCTAGGCATACACCTGTAACACACAAGACTACAAACGTTAGAGTTTCAATATAATGAATTTCAAGTCGAGAAAGCTGACTAAATTACGAATTCTAACAATTATTTTAGCCGTAATTAATAACATCGTTAATTCCCCGGCAACGACGCCAAAATTTGATCATGCCTAACTATGCCTCCTAAGAGTTCTATCGGTCATTGCAAATATAATTGGGGTTATAAGTTCGGAGTTGAATCCCACATGGAATTAACCTACTAATTACAAACAGTAGTTTCACACGAATTTAAGTAATCAACCTTCAGAAATATTAAATAATGATTTGAATGTTTACTAACTAATTTCAAAGCAATTAAAATGTAGTAATTTATAACTAACAGAGCAAATGTTATGGACAAGATTTGGAAAAGTCTAGGGTTATGATTTTCCCTATTGTCGGAATCTTCCCCGCTACGCTACGAGCGCAAAACACACACTTAAATTGTGCTCGCTAGTCAAAGATAGTATAGTATAATTATTGTGTCCACAAGGATTGGATTTAAACAATATTCTCATAGTTTGTAGCTTGATTGCTATCCAGGAGGATCAACAGTTAAGATTTATATAATTAATAATCTAAAATCTATAGCTATTGACTAATGACAATCGCAACAAAGGTAAGCAAAGAAGTTATCAATGGGAGAAAATGGGGTTTTGATCGGATAAGTGCAAGATAATTGTCTGGGATTAAACTCTAGATAATTCACTTTTAATGTTCAAGTGAGTCTCTCGAATTCACTTAATTATCAGTTCAAATGTTTAGTAGAAATTCCTGTCTCGATTAACTCTCAACCTCACAATATGAACCAATTTAAGCTCTGTGAAGATATGTAAGAATGCGTAGTGGATCGGTCTTTAGGAAAATCTCTTTTGATTATTCTCCTAACTAGATTTAATCAATGATTCAACTAGCCTAATCAATGATTCAACTAGCCTCTTTCGATTGCTTCAAAGAATCTATGAACTCAACCAACAATATAGTGCAAAAATATCACAAGTTACGCCTCTTCCGATTACAAGAACAAGTGAATATAGATACAACAATTAAATATTCCAAAAACAATTCAAATACATAAAAATAGAGTTATAATCCACAAACAATCATCAATACACCAAATCCATCAAAACCCAAAAGGATCTACTCTATAGACGTGGAGAAGTTCTTCACAAATGTAACAAAAGTATAGGAAATCATAAATACAATCTAAACCCGGATCTTGAGTGAGGAAGGAATGATGAATCCTTGTGCTTGTGTTCTTCCAACTCCTCATTAGCCTCCTTGACCTTCTTAGGTCAAAAATCTATCAAAAGTCCATCTAAAATGGCGTTTTGGTGTATTTAAGCCGCCCCTAATAATCCTCAGACGAAATTACCCTTTTTAGCGGAATTGGGGAGTCACTCTAACATTTTTGGGCTACCATGCCGCATGCCGCATGCCGCGCCGCCCCATGCGGCGCGCTTGTGGACAATTCCAGAACGATTTGCAAAATGAGTTCTGGGCATATTTTGTACTGCCGCGCCGCACCATGCGGCGCCCCATGCGGCGCGACTGTGCATTTTTCTTAGAGTAGTTCATTTTCACTTAGTCCTCGACTCCCGAACGCGATACCGGTTTAATCCCTTGGGCTTCTACTCAGACTTCAAAGCTCCAAATAGCTCGAATTTGCTCCGTAAAATCTAAATAACTTGGAATCACTCCTACACGGCATAAAAAATATAATAAGTGCAAAACACTACTAATTAAAGCTCAACAAAAGGAAGGTGCAGTGAATTAGAGTGCAATAAGCGACTAAAATACGGGTTTCTAGCCTACCATCAACACCCCACACTTAAACCATTTCTCGTCCTCGAGCAATCAAACTACCCTTCACATAGATACGACCTTTTTAAACAACTCTCCTAACTCATCACACCAAGAATAATAGAACAAATTAAGCACAATACCGTAACATCCTCGCCTCAAGAGTTGACTCAACAACACCGCGCATTTTTCACAACCTACTTACTTACTTTAACACAAAGGTCAATGACATTACCTTTCCTTCATGAATCAAGTGCCCTCACACAACAATAAAGAGTAGTTCCACACACAATAAAATTCAAGAACACATAGGAACTCAAGATAGAAAGAATTAACTCACTTTCAGAAATGAAATTCATGCACCACAAAGAATATACCATAAGCTTGCCTGTAGTGTACTATTCTACTAATTGAGCTTATTCAGTCAAAGATCAAGTATGACTTTATTTGGTTGTAATGTAGGTTGCGGGACGGGTAGGATACATTTGGATATATTGACTACACCTCCCCAAGCACTTTAATACATACAATTGGCCGTTCAAAATCCCACACTTTTGTCAAACCATAACTCCACCCTTATATCAATATATGTCAAATCCGCACTTCTTTAAGCACACATACATCAAAAGTTACTACTATCAATGAATATTTGCACAACAATGTAACTATAGTTTTTTCAATTCACATGGCTCTTATTTTTTTTCAAAACAGTGCACCTTTCTCCTTATTTCATTAGTTCCACTCAAAATCCAACCAACACCCCACACTTTAACTTTTACAAAGTACATAACAATTTTAAGTGCTCGCGAGAGGTAAAATGGTTAAGGCTTGTAATGTGGTTGCCAAAGAAACAGGATTACATGCTCAAAGGGGTTAACTAAGGTACATAACAATTAGGTGGGTACAACATATAACTGGCTCAACAAAGAAACACCTATATCACTTCCAAGACTGAATAAAACTACTATTTCGCTTTGCAAACACACGAGGCAAGTTCTAGACATCAAATGCAATGCACAGAATGACCAAAACCTCACACACACATGGAACAAAACTCACTCAGGATCGGGCTCATCAAGACACTCTAGTAAAAGTAGTTAAGAAAAGTTAAGATCATACAATTTAAGGTGCTTATACAAGAGTCAAAAACTGAGCCTAAGCGTCACAACTAAAGCACTTACTATTCTCAAGGCATAATATAGTCAAGAGATATTGCTTTCATTTCAAATCACAGCACAAGATTTCCTACTCCTAAAAAAAAAACTAACTACACCCGGTTCAAACAAAACCCTTGGAAAAGAACCGCGGCACAAAGAAAAACCAAGGGGGATTTATTACACTACCTAAGGATTTTTTTTTCGACTTTTAAAAATTTCAATCAAAAGAAACGAAAACAAAACACATTTACATATTTACACATTTATATCTCCACCCCACATTTTAAATTGTGGCATGTCCCCATGGCACACAAATAAAAAGCAAGAGGTAAAAAAAACTCCCCTGGACTTTTTTCGTTTCCTAGAACTTGTGAACTCCACCCCTAATTCTGAATTTATTTTTCGTTTTCGCTCCTTGGGATTCTTTATGGAGCTCATTAGGCCAAAGTCCTTTAGGGATATTTGAAAGACCCGCTCTTTTCTTTCTTTCTTAGCCTAATTTTGAGCGGTGGATTATTCTTGTAGGATCATACTCAGCTTGTTTCTACATTCATTTACAAGATCAATCCATGCATATTCCTGTAAATCCCCAAAAATAACATCTACACGATCAAGGTTAGAATAAGAAAATGCAGAAGAATGGTCATGTGAGTGTTCCTCTCGTATGTCCAAGACCATTTGTTCCTCATTATCTTCTAATAAAAATTGTGGTTGTGGATATGTAGATGGGGATTTTAACTCTTATTTTATTAATGCAAAATCAATTAAAGCCTCATCTTCAATTATCTCAGTTGAAACAGAGTCCTCTTACAGAGTGGAAAACTCTCTCTGTAGATGTTCATCATCTCGGGTAGGCTCATTCTCACAGGGAATCTCCTCCATATATTCACTATCACAATGCAATGACCTTTCTGAAAGTGTACTTATTAGTTGATTCACTTGCATTGTTAGGTTATTAGTGGCTTCATCATCGTGTGTAAATCTCACTTCTACCTTATTAATGAACTTATACATAAGCTCTTCTAAACTAACATTCTCCGCTTGAGGTGGTTATCTCACTTCGCTTGTATTCCAGTCATAATAAGGGTATTCATCCCAACCAGAGTCAGAATTATGCCAATATGAATCCTCATACCTGTACGGACTAGAGACAAAGTGAGAGTGTTCAAAAGATGAACCATAGGAAGAATACCTATCTGCTTGACAATTAACCCATAGATAATTTTCACCGTATTTAAAGCACATGGCTCACTACTGATAATATTCAGCTGCTAACTCTTCAACCGTTTTCTCAGGCTGGTTGTACTCCATCTTCACATCTTTTAGAGTTCAATATCAAGAATATGCTCTTCAAGATTTCTTCAACAAAATAAATCTTGAAGAGAAGTTCACCAAACAAATAAAAAAATAAAAGAAAAAATAAAATAAAATAAATTCCTGAATTAGCACTACAAACTATTTCAAACATTATTGATTGCCAATCCCTGGCAATGGTGCCAAAATTTGACGAGCACAAAACACACCCTTAAATTGTGCTTGCTAGTCAAAGATAGTATAGTATAATTATCGTGTCCACAAGGATTGGATTTAAACAATATTCTCGTAGTTTGTAGCTTGATTGCTATCCAAGAGGATCAACAGTTGAGATTTATATAATTAATAATTTAAAATCTACAGCTATTGACTAATGACAATCGCAACAAAGGTAAGCAAGGAAGTTATCAATGGAAGTAAATGGGATTTTGATAGGATAGGTGCAAGATAATTGTTTGTGATTTAACTTTAGATAATTCACTTCTAATGTTCAAGTGAGTCTCTCGAATTCACTTAATTATCGTTCAAATATTTAGTAGAAACTCCTCTCTCGATTAAGTCTCAACCTCACAATATGAACCAATTTAAGCTCTGTGAAGATAAACAAAAATGCGTAATGGATCGGGCTTTAGGAAAACCTCTTTCGATTATTCTCCTAACTAGATTTAATCAATTATTCAACTAGCCTCTTTCGATTACTTCGAAGAATCTATGAACTCAACCAATAATATAGTGCAAAAATATTACAAGTTATGCCTCTTCCGATTACAAGAACAAGTGAATATAGATACAATAATTAAATCTTCCAAAAATGATTCAAATACATAAAAATATAGTTATAATCCACAAACAATCATCAATACAATAAATCCATCAAAATCCAAAAGGATCTACTCCATAGACATGGAGAAGTTCTTCACAAATGTAACAAAAGTATAGGAAAACATAAATACAATCCAAACCCAGATCTTGAGTGAGGAAGGAATGATGAAATCCTTGTGCTTGTGTTCTTCCAACCCCTCCTTAGCCTCCTTGGCCTCCTTAGGTTAAAATTGTGTCAAAAAATCTTGAAAATGGCATTTTTTCATGTATTTAAGACACCACCCAATAATTCTCGGACGAAAATACCCCTTTTTAGCGCAAATCGGAAGATACTCTAATATCTTTGTACTACCGCGTGGCATGCCGCGCCGCCCCATGTGGTGCGCTTGTGGACAATTCCAGAACATTTTGCAAAATGAGTTCTGGGCAGATTTTGCACTTCCGCACCACCCCATGTGGCGCGGCTATGCATTTTTCTTAGAGTGATTTCGCGTCTTCAATTTTTGACATCCGGACTTGGTCCTCGACCCCCGAACACGATCCCAGTTTAATCCCTTGGGCTTCTACTCAGACTTCAAAGCTCCAAATAGCTCGAATTTGCTCCATAAAATCTAAATAACTCGAAATCACTCCTACGCAGCATAAAACACATAATAAGTGCAAAACACTACTAATTAAAGCTCAACATAAGTAAAGTGTAGTGAATTAGAGTGCAATAAGCGACTAAAACATGGGTTTCTAGCCTACCATCACTACGTTTCCTATAAATTCGCCTAAGTATTCTCCACCGATCGTGAGTACTTTGGGTGTCGTAGCTCTCTATCGAGTAACTATCATAATTTACTAAACATATTCTCTCAAAATACGCTAGCTGGCACTAATTCACTGCCCACTACAATCATACCAAGGTTTTGTTATCTCTAATCCTGCCTTTAAACCCTTGGTATTGATCTCTCACATACGTTAGGAGTGGTGTTGTTCAACAACTACCTAAATGTGTACTCTCTCGAGCAATATACACACTAAATTGGCACAATTAATTGAGAGCTCTTCAATCAATAACAACAAAAATATAGTTGAACAAGTAGAGAAAGATCAACGATAAATTTATATTAAACGTAGTGAAAAATCATCCTTCAATAGGTTCCATCAAACCCTAGATAAGAGAATTTAGCTACTCATAAATGTATAAACTATCATCATGATGTTCAAAGACATTAAAGTACAAATTAAAGAGATAAACGGAGGGAAACTCGTTTGATTCTTGCTCCACGGTGCTCTGTAGCCTTTTTCTTCTCCAAAACTAGTGTCCAGCCCTTTCTCAACTTGTTTGGGGAGTATTTATATGTTAGGGCCGAAATCCCTCATTCCAAATTTGGGTTGGAGTCTTTTAATTCACGCACTTTTGATTATCGGGCTATTGACCTCGCGAGGCCAGGCTTATAGCGCGGTCGGCCTGGCTACAGAGCTGGCTACGCCTGGCCTGTAGCGTGGTCAAGCTGGCTATAGAGCTAGCTTTACTTGGTATATTGCACGGTAAAGCAAGCTATTGAGCTGGCTATGCTTGGCCTGTAGCACAACTTGGGTACTTGGTGATTTTGTGCTCTTTTCTTACATTTTCATCCTCTTTTTGTGCAACTTTCATTCGACTCTTTCTTCCAATGCTCCTACATTTAAAACAACACAATTTAGTTCAAATGTTGCACAATTAATCACCAAACCAATAAAATATAGGGCGAATAATGTACTAAATGTATAGCATTTTGGCCGAACATCAAAACACTATACAATTCAAATGAACTTTGTTCGAGAAAGTGCAATGAAAATGATAGATATCTCGGCTAACTGCTCAATTAAAGCTAATGAATTCTTATTCTAGCTACCCCAAAATAACTAATTAAAATTTTTTCGTGGCTTAAATATTAAAAATAGCTACTTGAACGTAATGGAAAATTGGACTCCCTATCATGAACTACTCTGAATTCCACTTCGAACAGGACCCATGTGTATTTGAAAAAAAAGATCTTTACACAAATACATATATTATACAAGAATTATATATATTAGTTTAAGCTATCTAAGGTAATTCTTCTGGAAAGAAAAAAGGAGATAAGTTAAAGAACGGTAATGATGTGTTCTCCACTTATGGTAAATGGGAATCTGATAAGTATGATTGTTCGACCCAAAATTTAGATCTGGGCTCAACCAATTAGATTTAATAAAATAGAGTCAATCTTAACCAATATTAATATCCAAAGATAAGTTAGTTGATTTTTAGTAAGATAATATGTATATTGTCCGAATGGCAATTAATGTAAACAACACTAACAATATTCAATGACTCAAAAGAATGAGGATAGTATTAAATAACAATAAATAGCAATGAATGTCATTTAAGTAAATAAGAACATGTGAGTCACCCGAAAATGGGTGAGATCTGTGGATATTCCTTCTGACAATGATGAATGATTGTTGAGCCTTCGAATATTCATGTTGTTCTTGGATCAAATGGAAAAGTTAGGCAAGAATCTTAGTAAAAATATATTTTTCGTGTGTTTGCAATAAAGCCATATTCTCTATATAAAGTCGATATGTTTTCTTACAAGTGAATATCTTATCCCCCCTATCATTGTGTCTTTTTCTATTTATAGGGAATATATATCTAAATGACCCTAATAGTACAGGTACAGAGAATATCCACTAGAATATTCTCTTTGGATATCTTATCCTAAAACTAGCCGTTATTCACGCTCGACCTCGACCCTGATCCTCACTGACTCTTCGACCTTGATCTTCAATAGCTTCATCGGCTCCGTCCTTTGCTGTTTTCAAGACCACTTTGACCTTGGACAGACATTTATCAAAGTTGTACTGGTGACACATGGCAGCCCAGGAGGGCCTTCTTACTGTTTTTACGCTTTGATCATGTCAAAGGTCATCCTCGCGGGTGAGTTCAATGGGTGGGTAATATCACTCGTGGTCAAACTTATTAAGTAGACCGCATGACATCATGCGTCATCATGATGCATGTTCCCTATGTGTCGCTTTGATTTGTGTGTGACCCTTGATTGGATCTGCCATTTCGATTTCGGTGCCAATTATGATGAGCCGTTTCGGGTTTGGTTCCATGATTTCTATATATAGAGGTTGTTGGACCTGTATTCGAAGTTTTGCTCTTCTAAACCTTTCGAAATACCAGCTTCTTCTCTGAATTTCTTTCTCTGAATCTTCTTTCTCTGTTTCGTTGCCCTACACCATCCCCCAATTTCTCCCTTTTGTATTCTTCTTCACTATCTTGAAGCATGTCAAACTTGCCCTCAGATGCTGGTGAAGGAAGTCTCGTTTCTCCCTTGACGGTTGTGTTTCCCTCACATAGGGAGAGTGTTTCCATAATTACTGAGGATGAAGCTTTCCCGTTGGTGGAATAAATAATCTCCCGTAATCCCGACGTCAGGTCTGATCTAACCCGATCACCAAATGCGGAACCCGGTATTTTACTATCAACGATGACGTCCAAAGAGTTGTCGGAATTCAGAGCCAAATTTGGTCTTCCCAACCACGTTGAATTGAACCCGTCTGAAGGGGACGTGGTGCAGGTTCATCATCGTGGGTACTGCGCTTTATATGCTTACCTCTTCCTTATCGGATATTCATTCTCGCTTCTTCATCGGTGGAAGAATTTTGTCGTCACTACGGCATTTTCCCTGCTCAGCTTGCACCATACGTCTACAAGATTATCAGAATGTTGATTAAATTTGCCGAGCTGGCTCGGATCGAACTGACGCTGCAACATTTGGTGCATCTATTTTCCTCTAGCTTTTATAGGGGAACGATACTGAACCTTCATCACTGTGGAGGAAAATATTTGGTGGTGAAGATGGACGATAAGGACAGTTGTCAGTTTTGGCTTAACTTCTTCTACGTCAGGACTGAGGACGTTGTGACTAACGTCGACGGCTTTCCTGAGGCTTGGAATTACACACATAAGTGCCATGTTTCTATCTTTATTCCTTTACTTTCTCCGAGTCAGTTGAAGGACGTTCCCTTTCTTGCAGCCAATAACCAGCCTCCCCTTTTAGTCGCGCGCATTTCCGATTGGGTTGAACAAATCCTCCCCCATGTTAAAGGGATCCGTGATTGGCCGAGCTTTTTCAAGAAGTTCAAGTCATCTCTTCCTTCGACATGTAACTTCTTCTCTCTGGCCGTAGTCATTTCACTTTTTGTTATATGCCAATTCATTCAACTAACTTCTACGTTTGTCTTTTTCTCAGGCAGGGGATCTTCTCGGAGTAGCCGGGCGCATGTGCCTTCTTTTTAGAGGAAGGCTATTGTTTCTTCGGCTTCTACCCCCATTGCAATTTTTGTACCACATGCCCCTGCCTTTTCTACTATAGTCCAGAGCCTATCTCTGTCCCGTCTACTGCTTCTGTGCCTCAACTCTTTTTGCTGGTTGACGAGGACGACGATGTTTCCCCTGATGATGGGGGTCTGATGCCTCGTAAGAGGATAGCCGTAGACGCGGGGGGAGAAAGACCAATGGCTGTCGAGTAGGAGGAGGGCGACTTCATTCTTCCAGAGACGACCGTAATACATGTGATGAGGCCAATGTGTATAAGATTTTGCTACTCATACTTTGTCAAAATCTAGTATAGTTTATGATATCGTCACACATAGATTGGATAATCTAGATACAAACTTATAATATTCTTACTACTATTTTGAGAGAATCAAATTGATGAAGTTTTGATTGTTGAAAATTTAAATTGCTTAAGGTGAAACAAAATAACTTTCGGAAGATTTATATTTAAAAAGAGTTGGGAATCATTGAATTCACTCGATAGCGTGATAATAATAAAATCTTAGCTTCTATATGTATTTCTCTTTGGAATAACTGCTTATTGCTAATACAATTATATTTTGCTCACTAAGTAATAATCAATTAATAACACTCCGCGAGGTTATGTAAATCAATTGATATATGACTAGTGATGATTAAACTGAAATAATTTTCTTGCCTGCATTGTGCTAAAATATAGCAAAAATCTCTTGAGATTTCTTTTTACTAAAAATTAATAATCTTGCCTACTACAACTCCTCCGTGAGAATTAGAATGGAGGTAAGCAAGGTTACCGACTTGGAATGATAGATTAATAAGAATTACTCACACTCTATTATTTTACCCAATAGTTATCATATATTAATTTTGCTTCGTAAGAATTACTAAATTGACATACAACTAACTTTGGAGAAGAAATAGATAGAAGTGATAATAATTGCCATGTTGTCTCGTGCTTTTTTGCCTTGATGCCTCGTGATCTATTTATATTTCTTTTATATGCTTTATCATGATATTTTTATTTCCTGCAAAATAATATTAAAAAATACAGAGAATTGATATATATATATATATATATATATATATATATATATATATATATATATATATATATATATATATATATATATATATATGTCGGTTGGCAAGAAGAGGCTTCGTCCTCTAGGGATGCAGTAGATGTCTCCTCGTCCGTGAATCTCACTCAAGATCGTTGCTGAGGAGGATACCGAATCTGATTCTGATATAGATCTGGACGAGTTGAGGATGATTGATGAGGGGCTTACTCAAATTGAGGTGAGGTTGGAAGGGGGCTCTAGTACTATTACGATCTCAATGGATTGTAATTTGCTTGTAAATACCGAGAAGGTAGTTCCTGCCCTCGGTCCTCTCTGTTTTAAGATCGAGGGTACGACTCTCGAGAAGATAAATGACGGTACCCTATCAAATAACATTGTTGGTTTTGCTCTCAGGGTAAGTACGACTATCGTCTGTTCCTTTCCTTATGCCTTAGTTTCTTTGCAAGTTCTAACATCTTTTCTTCATTTTATAGACGGTTATTCTAGAGATTGAGAGTGCTCGAAGAGAAAGGAGGCGTAAAAAAATTTACGTAAAGCTGAAAGATAAGTATACAACGTGCCTTGGAAAGTACCGGGAGCTCCGGGGTCGATTTCGCAAATGAGGCGACGTGCTGGCTTTGAGAGAGGATTTAAAGAAAAAAGATGAAGAGTTGATGGCGGCTGTGGAGTGTTTCATCATTCTTGAGGAGACCTTAAGGGCTAAGGAGGAGGAGTTGGTGCTCAGCAAAGGTGTGGAGGCCCAATGTAGAGACCTTCAAGCTCAAGTAGCCCAGCTGCAAGGCCAGTTAGACGAGTGCCAATTTCAGATGGAGGCCCTCAAGGGTGAGATCACGGAGAAGTAGGAAGAT
The DNA here is from genome assembly GCF_000715075.1 of Nicotiana tabacum. Lineage (NCBI taxonomy): Eukaryota > Viridiplantae > Streptophyta > Magnoliopsida > Solanales > Solanaceae > Nicotiana > Nicotiana tabacum. Next base: position 112,257,678 of record NC_134098.1, on the reverse strand, counting down.
CTTAAGTAGGCGGAGTCTTCTCAGTCGGAGGCTCGGAGGAGGGTGGATTTCCTTGAGTTGGCAAACCGAACCCTTCGTTTCATGCGGGAGAACTACCTGTCAAAGGCGAGGTCTAAGGAGGACCGACTTGAGGAGAAGATCGGGAAGTTGGAAAAGGAAACCTCCGATCTGTATGATTGAGTTGCTGCTTTGGAGGCCTAGAAGATCCAACTGCTTGCGTGGCCTTTTACGTCTATTGCTTCCGGCTTCCCCAACGTCCCCTGGGGGCTGTATGAAGAATGGATTCATGCCGAGGCCCGACTAGATGTGTTTCGTAAGTTTCATGTGACCGGCTTCGTTTCTAGGGTGGCCTTTGAGGATGATCTGGTCAAGGCTCGCGAGGCTCAGCTTGCTTGTGGTTACGACCCTGCTATGACTCAACCTGGTGAAGAGGATGAGAATGGGGAGGATTCCATGGATCATCTTAAGGAGGATGCCTGGTACGATTCTATTGAACCTCAGGGCGAGGATGGAGAAGATGCTGGAGGATGGGACGGTGATGGTGTCGACGCTCAGGGTGGTGATGTTGCTAAAGGTCGGGTTGATGAGGACGTTGTGAGTCATGATGACGAAGGCCAATAGTTCTTTTTAAATATTTTTTGTGTGTTTTGGTTTGGCGTCGCCAAGAGCCCGTGTAACAAACTTTTGTCTATGAATATCAAAGTTGATTTTTGCTTTCATTTGTGCCTTTCTTATTTGCCGTGATTTGTTTTTGTACTTGCATGTTTGCTCCTTTATATTTTTTGTTATCGTCCTCTAGTTGATTGTAGTCCTTGGGCTGAATAGCCATAAGCCGAATCATCCCTTTGTCTATATAGATCGAGTATGTCTCCTTAGTTAAGGATCGATAGGTCAAGTTTGAACTTGGCCGATATTAACTTTTTGTTTGGTTGAATTTAACCTTTTATCGAGACGTGGTTGAGAGCTGATAGACGTTAATTCGATCTTACTCAAACTTTGTCCTATCGTTATGTCGTGGCCGAGGGCTGGCAGGTGTTTGTTTGATTAAGGTCAAATTTGACCTTTTGTAAAATCGGGGCGAGGGACAGTAGGTGTTGTTCGAGCTTGGTCGAACCTAATAATTTTTTAGATCGCGACCGAGGGCCAGTAGGTGTTATTCGAGCTTGGTCGAGCTTGACCTTTTGTTAAGTCGTGGCCAAGGGCCGGTAGGTGTTATTTGAGCTTGGTCGAACTTAACCTTTTGTTAAATCGCGACCGAGGGCCGGTAGGTATTTTTCAAGCTTGGTCGAACTTAATCTTTTGTTAAATCACGACCGAGGGCCGGTAGGTGTTGTTCGAGCTTGGTCGAACTTACCTTTTGTTAAATCGCGGCCAGGGACCGGTAGGTAGTGTTCGAGCTTGGTCGAACTTAACCTTTTGTTTAGACGGTTTTGATAATCATGAGTTTCTATTATTTTGATGTTGTTGCTTTGATTACATAATTGGAGAAAGTTACAAACTTTGGGCATTGGCTGGCATTCCAGTCCCAGTTCTGGTCTATCTAGTCCCTTCATTGTTTGACTTGGAGAGTCTTGAGGAGTTGGGCAATGAAGGAGAAATCAGTCTGTTCTTCGCATACGTCGAATCGAAGTGTCCCTTCCGTTGCCTTATTAAAAACCTCTTTGAGAAAACCTGATGGGAGAAAACTCAAGTTAGGGAAAAAGAGTACGACTTGGGGGGAAAAAGAGAAAACCTTATGTTCCAATTGTTTGGTAATTGTTTTCCTTTCATTGTCTCTAGTTGGAACGAACCCTTGTTTTCTTTGGCTATAATTTTGTAGAGAGCGTCCCAGTTTGCCTTGTGGATCTCTGTTTGCTTGGGTTTTTGGCTTTGAGTACGTATTCTCCGACTTTGAGTGGTCGAACCTTTGCCTTCTTGTTGTAGTAACGTTCCGCTTGCTGCTTTTGGGAGACCATTCTTATGTACGCCATGTCTCTTCGTTCGTCAATCTCATCGAGCTCTTGCCTTATACTTTCTTCATTGCTAGTGCCGTTTTCATAGGAGTATCTTAGGATGGGATCTTCGACCTCGGCTGGTATAACTGCTTCGGTTCCGTAGACCAGAGAATATGGTGTCTCTCCCGATCTTGTCTTCGGGGGTGGTTCTATACGCCCACAATACTTCTGAGAGTATTTCCGGCTACAATCCTTTGGCGTCTTCGAGTTTTTTCTTCATGATATTTAATATTGATTTGTTAGAGAATTCCACTTGTCTATTGCCTGCCGGGTGATAAGGGGTTGAAATTATCCTCTTAATGTGCCACTTCTCGAGGAATTAGGCGGTTTTCTTTCCCGTGAACTAGGGTCCATTGTCCCAACTGATCTCCTTGGGTAGGCCGAATCGACAGATGATGTTTTTCCATATGAAGGTGATTACTTCTTGCTCGCGTATTTAGGCAAAAGTTCATGCTTCTACCTATTTAGAGAAATAGTCATTTAAAACTAAATGAAATCGTACATTACCTCGCCCCGCCGGGAGGGGGCCTACGATGTCCATTCCCCACTTGATGAATGACCATGGAGAGGTAACTGAGTGGAGATGTTCGTCTGCTTGGTGGATTATTGGGGCGTATTTCTGACATTGTTTGCATTTCTTCACAAATTCTGAGGCATTGTTTTTCATGGTGGGCCAATAGTATCCTGCCCGTATGAGGCACCTAACGAGTGCTCGATCACCAGAATGAGCGCCACAGTGGCCTTCATGGACCTCTTCGAGAACGTGCTGGGTTTGGTTCAGACCCAAATATTTCACCAAAGGGACGCCGTATGTTCTCTTATATAAGTCGTTGTAGAGGAGGCTGGATCTGGCTGCTTGCATTCTTAGTTTTTTAGCTTCCCTTTTGTCACTTGGGAGTGTGCCGTCCTGCAAGTAAACTTACAAATCTTACCTCGATTTGGTCTAACGACAAGTTGAGAAGTTGGACTACACTTTTATCCTCGGTTGTGATACTTTTGGTGGCTACGGCTAGTTTGGCAAGGCCGTCTACTTCGACATTCTGGGTTCGCGCGATCTGGTCGAGCTGGCATTCGTCAAAATTGGGCAACAACTTACAAATCTCGTTTTGATAATTTTGTAACCTTTGTTCTTTGATTTGGAAAGTCCCTATGACTTGGTTGACTATGAGCTGTGACTCACAATGGAGTTTCAACCGCTTCTCCCCATATTTGAGTGCAAGAATCAATCCTGCAATTACGGTTTCATACTCAGCCTTGTTGTTAGTCATATCTGGGCACCTTATGGACTAGAGAATTATTTTGTTGGTAGGGACTTCGAGTACGAGTCCCAGCCCGGATCCAGAAGAATTGGATGCGCCATCAGTGTATAGGACTCAGAGGTCTTGTATTTGAAGAGAAACTTGGACGACTTCCTTATTAACCTCTGGCATTATCTTTGCACTGAAGTCTGCGATGAAGTCGGCGAGCATGACTTTATTGCTATTTGAGGCTGATATGTGATAACGTGCTCGCTTGTCTCGATGGCTCACTTGGCCAACCTCCCCGAAAATTCGGGTCTATGCAGAATGCTCCTTAAAGGAAAGGTGGTAACGACCGAGATAGGGTGGCACTGGAAATGGGGTTTATGCTTTCGTGAAGCTACGACTAGTGCCAGGGCCAGTTTATCGAGGTGTAGGTACCTCGTCTCGAGGTCGACGAGTGTTTTACTAATGTAATAAATGGGAGATTGCGCACCTTTACTTTCTCGTACAAGGATCGCACTTACTGCCATTTCGGAGACGGCGAGGTAGACGAGGAGGTGTTCTCCGGGTTTGGGCTTCGAGAGTAGAGGTGGTGAGGACAGATATGCCTTTAGTTATTGCAGAGATTGTACACAGTCAGACGTCCACTCAAGGCTATTATCCTTGTTGAGTACGCCGAAATATCTGTGACATCTATCGGATGACCGCGAGATAAATCTCGATAGTCAACCTTTGGATCTGTTTCTTAGTCATCATCTGCTCAGGTATCCCTTCAATAAATTTGATTTGGACTGGGTTGACTTCAATCCCTCATTGTGACACTAAGAAATCAAAAACATTCCCCGAGTCTATGCCAAATGCGCATTTCTCTGGTTTAGTTTCATCCCATACCGTCTTAGTATGTCGAAATCTTCCCTCAAGTGGTCAACATGATCCTCCGCCCTTACGTATTTGACCAGCATATCGTCGATCTATACCTCCATGGTCTTACCGAGTTGGTCTTTGAACATTTTTGTTACCAATCTCTGATAGTGGGCTCCTGCGTTTTTCAACCCGAATGGCATGACCTTATTCCATGAGTATCTAGTTATAGCCCAAGTATGCGTCTAAGAAATTCAGTAGATCTTGCCTCGTCGTTACATTGATGAGTTGGTCGATATGTGGCAATGGGAATGAGTCTTTCGGGCATGCTTTGTTCATGTCTGCGAAGTCTACACATATCCTCCATTTCCCATTTTTCTTTTTGACCATCACAACATTCGCTATCCACTTGGGATATTTCAACTCCCTGATGGAGCCATTTTCTAGTAGCTTTTCTACCTCCTCGTGGACGACACCATTGATTGTGGGGTTAAACTTTCGTCTGACCTGCCTTACAGGGGGAGGGATAGAATGGGTCGACGTCCAACTTGTGCGTGGCGATCTCCTTGGGGATGCCTGGCATATCTTCATGGCTGAAGGTAAACAAATCTGCATTAGATATTAAAAATTGACTAAATTTACCTCGTTCTTAGAGCTTGCAGCCCATGTAGGCCTTTTTGCCGGAATCACTACGGTAAAATTGAATGAGGTCGAGGTCTTCTATAGTTGAGTCCGCGGCTTCGACCGTTTTAGGGTTTGTGATGACATCCATGATTTCTTCTTGTGTCGACCTCGATCCTGTTGATTGATATACTTAATTTTTCTTATCTTTACTTTGTTGGGTTGTCGAACCATCCATGGCGATGCGGTAGCTTTCCCGGGACGTGCGTTGTACCCCGCATATGGTGAATATTCCCCAAGGTGTTGGGAACTTGATCACTTGGTATAAGATGGAGGAGACGGATCTCATGGGATGTATCCATGGTCGTCCTACTATGGCATTGTATGCGGTGGCCTAGTCCATGATGTGGAACGTTGTATCCAGAGTTATACCGCTAGCGAGGACGGGCAATGTAATTTCTCCCAAGATCCATTCAACTACATTATTAAAACCGATTAGTGTGATGCAGCGTGGCACTATCTTCTCCTCGAGTCTCATCTGGGTGAGGACTCAAGGATGGATAATGCACGCTCCACTTCCATCGTCCACCATGATACGTTTAACATCGGTATCTAAAATTTGTAAAGTAATGACGAGAGCAATGTTGTAAGGAAAAGTCAAACCATAGGCATCTGACTCATCAAAGATGATACTTTCTTCGTGTCCGTCATACCGTTCATGGGTGATCGATCTTTTGAGCTTGTGAGTAGCAGTGAACTTGACGTCATTGATGGAGGCATAGTCGCTGCCGCCGATGATCATGTTGATGGTACGATCCGGTTAGGGCATCTTCAGCGGACCTTGACATTCACGGCCTCTGGCAAAGTTGTTCTTCCCCTTGTCGCTCAGCAGCTCTATGAGGTGTCCTTGTTGCAACATGTTCACAACTTCTTGCCTAAGGGGGATGTAGTCTTTTGTCTTGTGTCCATGTTTTGGTACGGACCTCATCTTTGGCAGCCACTTCACCTTCGTTCCGAGTTTCTCCTGGGCGTAGATTATTTCTGTAGGTGATACAAAAAAATTGTGAGCAGATAACAAGGGAGGCATATCTCTCTTATTCCTGTGAATCCTAGTCTTCATCCTAGATGGGCCATCATCATAGCGGAAGGGAGGAGGGGCGGGGGCCCTAACATAAGGCTGATGTAGTTCCCTGTTTGGTCGTGAGAGTGGGTGATCCCTCCTGATCTTATCTCTTCGTTCCTTCCTGGGCTCGGCTTGTACCGAGATGAACCGTTGAGTCGGTCCATTAAGGCCATCATGATCTTCTTGGACTTTGGCACAATAAGCATTATGGATTTTGTCCCAAGTGGTTGGAGGGTACTTCATCAACTAGCTCAACAATTTTCTGTTTGCTTTTGAACCTTCTCTAGTCAACCCATTCTGAAAGGCTGCGAGCCATCCCTTCAGACACATTTGGTAAGGTCATCCTTACCCTATTGAATCAGGCGAGGAAGTCCCTTAGTCCCTCTCCTAGGGACTACTTGATAGCGAAGATGTCGTTTACTCTCGTTTCGGCTTTCTTAGTCCCGGCATGCGCCGTCATGAACTTATCGGCCATTTTTTTGAAGGTTTCTATGGAGCGGGCTGGAAGCTGTGAATACCATGTTAATGCCCCTCCCGTGAGGGTTTCGCCAAATTTCTTCAGTAAAATAGAGGACACCTGTTCCTTGGTGAGATCGTTTCCCTTCACGACAGTGACGTAATGAGTCACATGATCTTTAGGGTCGGTTGTTCCATCATATATCCTGAGATATGGTGGGATTTTGAAGGTCTTTGGTATGGAATGTAGGGCAGCTTCCTTGCTATACGACTGCTCTATGAACCTGCAGTGTCCTTCTTTGGCAGTAGCTTAGGGGAGCCCGGTGTCTTGTCGACTCGTTCTTGGTGCTCTTTTATTTAAAACTCTTTTGTCGGATCAACTTGTCATGCCATATTTTTGTGTTTTATTTGAAAATTTTAGCATTTTCATAGGATCCCAATCTCAGTTCTTCTAATTCATTAACCTGAATAAATCGCTTTTTACCAACCGAGGTTAAATCAAAGTTCAGTGCTTTCAATGCCCAAAAAGCTTTGTGTTCCAATTCTACAGGCAAATGACAAGCTTTTCCAAAGATTAATCTATATGGAGATGTGTCATGACCCAAAATATCACCTGTCGTGATAGCGCCTATCTCAGTACTAGGTAAGCCGACAATCTCAATAAACCACCATATCTTTTAAGTTTGAAAATATGATAATTAAATTCAGCGGAAGAAATCTCACAAATACAAATATAACACTCCCAAACCCTGGTGTCATAGAGTACATGAGCATCTAATATGAATACAATGTTTGACTGATAAAAACCACTGTTCGAAAGTATAGAACAATACAATAACTGAAGGAAAGAGAAACAAGGTCAGCGGACGCCAAGCAACTACCTTGATAGTCTCCAACTGGTATCACACTGAGGTCTAACAACCGTCGTGTCCGGAAGCACCTAGATCTGCACACAAGGTGCATAGTGTAGTATGAGTACAACCAACTCAATAAGTAACAAGACTAACCTCTGGGCTAAAAGTAGTGACGAGCTCCGCAGGTACAGTCCAGTATAAATAATGGTAAAAAAATATAGGCATTCTTTCAAGTTCAACAGTAAAACTCAGTACAAGTGAAATAGATCAATACTGTATGATATGAGGAATATGACATCTCAGTAGAAAGACCTCACGTAAATACTAGTCACAAATTATTCGGTCACCCGGTACGGTTTATGGCCAATCCAGCCCAAGGATGTTCCAACCCGTATATAAATACACATTGACTGACAGTCAGTCACTCAGTACCGTATAAGGACAATCCAGCCCTAGGATAATTTATCCCCAAATGTAAATGATATGGACAAGATCCATGTCCAGGTAAATTCATTACAATATAAATAAGTAAGGCAAGTCCATGCCCTGGGAAATCCATCCCGAATATGTATAATCATCTACGCTCACTGGGGGTATGTATAGACTCCGGAGGTGCTCTATCAACCCAAGCGTGATATAAAGCCTTTATGGTCTACTACAGGCGGGCAGTCTCGATCCTTATAATAATAAAGCCTATAAGGCCTGCTGCAGGCGGGCAGCCCCGATCCATGAAATAGTAAAGCCCATAAGGCCTGCTGCAGACGGGCAGCCCCGATCCAGAACAATAATAATGTATAAAGCCATTCTGGCCTGCTGCAGGCGGGCAGCCCCGATCCATTTAATGATAACATATATAAAGCCAATATGGCCTGCCGCGGTGCGCAGCTCGGTCCCATAAATATCCTCACAATTGACGAATATGACTGATTATGAAATGTACATTTTTAAAACAATTAATTCAACAGTAACACGACCCCATGGGTCCCAAAATATTTGCACGTAGCCTAAACATGAACTTTAAGAAGAGCCTCATCTCAATTTCTCTAACACGTGGGGAATTGTTCAGATAATAACATGATTCTTTAATTTTTTAACTCCACCGAATTTATTCAAGTCACAATTTCAATGGTGCACGTTCACACGCTCGTCAACTATCTTGTGCGTCACTTCCAAACAATTTATATTACACCAATTCGAGGATTCATACACTCAGAACCAAGTTTAGAAGTGTTACTTACCTCAATCCAAGTAAAACTCTACTCCAAAATGCCTTGGCCTCTCAAATCGGTCTCCAAACATCTCGAATCTAGCCAGAAGCAGTACAATACAATCAATATAGGCTAAAGGAATCAATTCCACAAGAAAATATGAAATTATAGCCAAAAATCCGAAATTGGCTCAAACCCGGCCCCACGGGCCCACGTCTCGACATCCAACAAAAGTCACAAAACCCGAAAGCCCATTTACTCACGAGTCTAACCATACCAAATATACTCAAATCCGATAACAAAATCCCATTCAAAACCTCAAAATTCTAGCCCAAAAACTCTTCCTCATTTTCCCCAAATTTCCATCTCAAAACACTAATTAAATGCTGAAAACATTGATATATTCGTGTATATTGACCAAATCCGAGTTAGAATCACTTACCCCGATGTTTTTCCTTGAAATTCTCTCAAAAATCGCCTCTCCCCAAGCTCCAATTTGTCAAAAATGAAAACAATGGGACGAAACCCCCGTTTTGTAACTTAAAGTTTCTGCCCAAGCCTGGCCTCGATTTTCCTGACCTCGATTTTCATAACCTCGATTTTCATGACCTCGAATTTTCATGACCTCGATTTCCATGACCTCAATTTTCATGGCCTCGATTTATCATGACCTCGATTTTTCATAACCTCGATTTTCATGACCTCGATTTTCATGGCCTCGATTTTTCATGACCTCAATTTTCATGACCTCGATTTCCTGGCCTCGATTTTCATGACCTCGATTTTTCATGACCTCGATTTTCATAACCGGTATTTCAAGCCAAATTTCACTACGCACCTCCAAAATATTTTTCGAACACGCTCCTAAGTCCAAAATCACCCTACAGAGCTATTGGAATCATCAAAATTCAAATCCGAGGTCGTTTACATACAAATCCACATCCGGACAACTTTCTAACTTAAATTTTTTAATTATGAGTCTAAGTGTCTCATTTCACCCTGAATTCCTTTCGGACCCGAACCAACTAACTGATAAGTCATAAATCAATTATAAGGCATAAATTAAGTAGTAAATGGGGGAACGGGGTTATAATATTCAAAATGACCGGACAGGTCATTACAATAGGCCTGACAATACAACATAATTGAAAATCATTACTTTAACCTTAGCCCATAAACCTTGGAATTCAATTTCCAACATTCAGAATTTCTTTTCAAGACCTGAATCTCACATCTACATGATGTATGAGTATGAACAAGCTGTATCGAGCCATAACTGCGCAACCTTGTACCCAAAATGGAAGATATCTCAAAGTAGAGAACTGTATTGCAAGTTCAACAAGCACCGCCACAACTGCAATGCTATAAGCTCATTATATATAGTAGAACCAAGGCAAACGAAATTAATAAGAGTAACTAGCTCTTCTAGAGCTCACATTATCATCACTCTCACGGACAACTCACGTGCTAGAATATCAATATTTGGACCCGCACGGACAACTCACGTGCCAATAATATAAGTATATGGATGCGCACAGACAACTCACGTGCCAATAATATCAGTATATGGATCTGCACGGACAACTCACGTGCCAATAATATCAGTATATGAATCCACACGGACAACTCACGTGCTAATAATATAATCCGCTTCGCATGGTCACAGGCCTCCAGTCCAAGCATATCATACAGGAGCAATTAAATAAGTACACATGTTTATGATAAATGAATTATGATTCTCATGCTCCTGGACTGGTACAAATAACACGCCATAGAATAGGCAGGTGAAAAGTGCGCTATCATTACTCAAATCGGCAAGTTAACGCAGAAATAGTAACTACCCAATTTATTTAGGGAATTAGCCTCTTTTTAACCTCAAGTGTAATTCATATAGTTCTCGACAAAGGTACGAACCACCATAACTGATCACAACTCCAGCACTCGAATGACTATCATGTCCTTCATGCACGATCACCCCACTAGGAATACTGCCAAAATTCTTCCGTGCCACATAACGATAGTTGGAATATCATCAGTCTATCATCCATGTGAGTACCGCAATACTGATGAACATCCGTAAGTCAAAACACAATGCGCCTTCTGAAATACGCACCCTTCTCAGGGATTACCGAGCAGTTAAAACATAAATCTAAATATTTGAAACTGACCATTCTGTCCAGAATTCATGACCTTCCCTTCAAGAATAAATTTCCACCTTGTACATGTAAATCTTAATCCCGCACAACACACCACATCTATTATGCCATCATGTGACAAGCACGAGAATCTCCTTATTAACTCTGAGTCACCAGCATATTACATACCCGGTCAATTAGAAACCTTCCATTTCCTCTCGTCCATGAGGAATTCACAATGCACAACATGTCTTCCACACCGACAGAAAATATCTAGTTCACACCATGGTAGAAACCATCAAGAACACTTTCAAATCCATTTGCACATAACCAAGCTATCAAAACTGAATTCATCTAACTCGACTAAGCCACGTAGGTCACCAAACCCAAGAATATTGCCACCAAAACATCTGTAAAGTCTCACCACATCATAATTATCCCCAAAGAACCGAACATACCATTACCATACTGGTCTAGCTACTACCCAGTTGTCCTATTTTCTTCGAGTTTCTTCTGAATTACCCTCAAGTTGAAACTTCTCCTTGTCAGAACACTACGATCCATACCCAAAGCTCACTACAAGACATCCCAACATAAAACTACACTGCCCTAAGTCCCATAAGCCATTGTATTCTTCTTAAGCATCTCCATAAATACCATAACTGAGACACCCACTCTTGAGGACCTTGTGTGTGTTTAAAATTATTCTTCTTTTCTTTCTTATACTGAAATGTAGAATCCATAGTCAAACAGAATTATTGTATGTCCTGATACTATCCAGTGTAAAGTAACTGATTCTAGTGATATATAAATTTGAAAAAATTTCAATTGCCACATATACATTTTGAATCCATTAGAACCCTCTCGAGAGTCATCCACTCTGTTCCAATTTAATTTGCTCTGCCCAAATGGGCCGAAAGACACTTACTCTTTTAGCTTAATCAACACTCAAAGAAGTAACCTTGCCTTAACACGATCAATCAAATTCATACTTCGTGCGCACTACATCCTTCAAAATAACAACTTAATCATTCCATAATTTTTATATTTTCATAAAGTGCAATGTAACCCGTAACCAGGAATTTCCTTACCCGAGTCATCCTCGATCTCCACCTCTTCAAGTCATAACTAACCCACAAGTATGCCTCAGACCAAAACTATAATTTAATATATATCCATAAAATTGAATTGTCAATAGCAGGCTCCCTCACTTGGCTCAAAGCCATACAACAAAACACTCCATAACTCACAATATCATACTTTATTAGTGCCATAATACCGCAGTCAGTTCAACGAAAATTCTTCTCAAGCTTACACAACACTCATCATAAAATACCTCAATCATCCGCTAAGTTCGCATTTATTCTCGTGACAGTCAAGCCAACTTTCTCAACAGGATTCAAATTCAAATCTCAACACATACGCCTAGCTGGTAGAAAAGAAACTCTCCACTCAACATTATAAGGAACACACCTACGTAGATTACTCCGCAGGAGATAACTCACCTGCTTAGCCTCAAATTGGCATATTGCTATACCCTTTTGCAGCCACAATTACTATGGAATAACTTAATATTTCTGAGTTTGAACTCATTAACATGACATGAAAATCTACTTCGCTCCACCATTAGACACCATGACAGATCCCTCAACGCACTCACAACTGAAGATTGCACGTCACATCAAAACAGGAATCAAGTACCCAATAGAAAACTCTTGAGTCACAAGTAAAATTTATTTGTCTCATTCAACCCATCTGAACACATCCCGCATTCACATCATACTTATCATATAGTTATTCAACCGCTCATCGAGCCACAAATTCCACTCATAGGAATACTACCGAACGCATAAGTACAATTGCACAGGTTCTCACAACCGGAATTACCGAGCTTAAGCTACAGTCTAACTCCGGCCTCAAGTCCTCCAGATTGGCCCATCAACAAAACACAGAATACTCATCTCGAAACTCATTCATGGAATCATAAGCCAGCGATACACAACTGATACTGAGCGCTCACATGCGCACACGAATGCGTGGAAGGAATTCAAAGAGTTATGTTTCAAGATGAATCAATTCTGCATAATAGAATACAAGAAAGTAAAATTTTTCCTAAGGGTTCGGCAGCCTCTCGAAGATAAGTACAGACGTCTCCGTACCGATCCGTAAGACTCTACTAAACCTGCTCATGACTTGTGAGACCTATGTAACCTAGGCTCTGATACCAACTTGTCACGACCCAAAATCTCATCTGTCGTGATGGCGCCTATCTCAATACTAGGCAAGCCGACAATCACAATAAACCACCATATCTTTTAAGTTTGAAAACATGATAATTGAATTCAGCAGAAGAAATATCACAAATACAAATATAACACTCCCAAAACCCGGTGTCACGGAGTATATGAGCATCTAATATGAATACAATATCTGACTGATAAAAACCACTGTCCGAAAGTATAGAACAGTACAATAATTGAAGGAAAGAGAAACAAGGTCAGCGGGTGCCAAGCAGCTACCTTGATAGTCTCCAACTGGTATCACAGTGAGGTCTAACAGCCGCCGTGTCCGGAAGTACCTGGATCTGCATACAAGGTGCAGAGTGTAGTATGAGTATAACCTACTCAATAAGTAACAAGACTAACCTCTGGGCTGAAAGTAGTGATGAGCTCCACAGGTACAGTCCAGTATAAATAATGGTACAAAAATGTAGGCATGCTTTCAAGTTCAACGGTAAAACTCAGTACAAGTGAAATAGATCAATACTGCATGATATGAGGAATATGACATCTCAGTAGAAAGATCTCATGTAAATACTGGTCACAAATTATTCGGTCACCCGGTACAGTTTATGGCCAATCCATCCCAGGGTTATTCCAACCCGTATATAAATACACATCGACTGACAGTCAGTCACTCAGTACCGTTTAAGGCCAATCCAACCCTGGGGTAATTTATCCCCAAATGTAAATGATACGGACAAGATCCATGTCCAAGTAAATTCATTACAATATAAATAAGGCAAGTCCATGCCCTGGGAAATCCATCCCGAATATGTATAATCATCTACGCTCACTAGGGGTGTGTACAGCCTCCGGAGGGGCTCCATCAGCCGAAGCGTGATATAAAGCCTTTATGGCCTACTACAAGCGGGCAATCTCGATCCGTATAATAATAAAGCCTATAAGGCCTGCTGCAGGCGGGCAACCCCGATCCATGAAATAGTAAAGCCCATAAGGCCTGCTGTAGGCGGGCAGCCCCGATCCAGAACAATAATAATGTATAAAGCCATTCTGGCCTGCTGCAGGCGGGCAACCCCGATCCATTTAATGATAACATATATAAAGCCAATATGGCCTGCTGCGGCGTGTAGCTCGATCCCATAAATATCCCCACAATGGACGAATATGACTGAGTGTGAAATGTACATTTTAAAAACAATTAATTCAATAGTAACACCACCCCATGGGTCCCAAAATATCAGCACGTAGCCTAAACATGATCTTTAAGAAGAGTCTCATCTCAATTTCTCTAACATGTGGGGAATTGTTCAGATAATAACATGATTCTTTAATTTTTTAACTCCACAAAATTTATTCAAGTCATAATTCCAATGGTGCACGTCCATACGCTCGTCAACTATCATGTGCGTTACTTCCAAACAATTTATGTTATACCAATTAGGGGATTCATACCCTCAGAACTAAGTTTAGAAGTGTTACTTACCTCAGTCCGAGTAAAATTCTATTCCAAAATGCTTTGACCTCTCAAATCGGTCTCCAAACGTCCGCGAATCTAGCTACAAGCAGTACAATTCAATCAATATAGGCTAAAGGAATCAATTCCACAAGAAAATATGAAATTATAGCCAAAAATCTGAAATCGGCTCAAACCCGGCCCCACGGGCCCATGTTTCAAAATCCAACAAAAGTCACAAAACCCAAAATCCTATTCACTTACGAGTCTAACCATACCAAATTTACTCAAATCCGATAACAAAATCCCATTCAGAACCTCAAAAGTCTAGCCCAAAAACTCTTCCTCATTTTCCCAAATTTCCATCTCAAAACACTAATTAAATGCTGAAAACATTGATATATTCGTATATATTGACCAAATCCGAGTTAGAATCACTTACCCCGATGTTTTCCCTTGAAAATCTCTCAAAAATCGCCTACTCCCCAAGCTCCAATTTGTCAAAAATGAAAAAAATGGGACGAAACCCCCGTTTTGTAACTTAAAGTTTCTGCCCAGGCCTCGCCTCGATTTTTTTGTCCTCGATTTTCATGACCTCGATTTTCATGACCTCGAATTTTCATGACCTCGATTTTCATGACCTCGATTTTTCATGACCTCGATTTTCATGACCTCGATTTCCTGGGCTCGATTTTCATGACTTCGATTTTTCATGACCTCGATTTTCAGGATCTCAATTTTTCATGACCTCGATTTTTCCAGCAGCAGAAATTTCCAACAGCTGTTTAAGTCCAAATATTTATCCGTTAACCATCCGAAACTCACCCGAAACCTTCCGCACACAAACCATATATGAATTTCAACCATAAAACACGCTACGGACCTGCTCGCGCACTCAAAACACTGAAAAGAGGTCGTCTTGACCCGATATTGACCATGGTCAAACTCCCAAACTTCTTAACTTTACTAGTCTCTAAACCAATGATCCAAAAAAATATACCCAAGCCCCCCAGGACCCATCAAATCATACCAACAAGTCCTAAAACATCATACGAACTTAGTCAAAATTTCAAATCACGCCAAACAATGCTAGAACCACGAATCATACATCAATTCAAGCCTAATGAACTTTGAAATTTTAAGTTTCCACAAACGACGTCGGAACCTATCAAATCAAGTCCGATTGACCTCAAATTTTGCACACAAATCATAAATGACATAACGGACCTATTAAAATTTTTAGAACTGGATATCGACCCCGATATCAAAAAGTCAACCCCCCGGTCAAACTTTCCAAAAATTTAACTTTCGGCATTTCAAGCCTAATTCCACTACGGACCTCCAAATAATTTTCCGAACATGCTCCTAAGTCCAAAATCACCATACGGAGCTATTGGAATCATCAGAATTCAATTCCGAGGTCGTTTACACATAAATCAATATCCGATTAACTTTTCCAACTTAAGTTTTCAATTATGAGACTAAGTGTCTCATTTCACTCCGAAATCTTTTCGGACCCGAACTAACTAACCCGATAAGTCATAAATCAATTGTAAGGCATAAATTGAGCAGTAAATGGGGGAACAGGGTTATAATACTTAAAACGACCGGCCGGGTCATTACAAGATGTTCCAATTGGCGTTTTGAAAGTCGTTCGGTACGCCCATAATGCATCATCTAATTTTAAAGCCCAATATTTTCTTGAGATTCCAATCGTCTTTTCAAGAATATTTTTTAACTCGCGGTTTGAAACCTCAACTTGCCCTTGAGTTTGAGCATGGCATGTCTTCCAGTTTTGTGAGTCATGTTATATTTTGACAGTAAAGCAGAAAATTGCCTATTGATGAAATGAGTTCCTTGGTCACTAATTATGACTCGCGGTGTGCCAAATCTGGTAAAAATATTTTTTCTAAGAAAATTGCACACTATACAAGCATCATTCTTTCTTGTGGGAATGGCTTCAACCCATCTTGACACGTAATCCACAACCACAAGGATATATTCAAAAGCGT
Organism: Nicotiana tabacum; assembly: GCF_000715075.1. Taxonomy (NCBI): domain Eukaryota; kingdom Viridiplantae; phylum Streptophyta; class Magnoliopsida; order Solanales; family Solanaceae; genus Nicotiana; species Nicotiana tabacum. The sequence continues at coordinate 112,241,477 of NC_134098.1, read as the reverse complement.
GAGAAGAAAGAAAACGACCCATAAAATCTATTCTCCAAACATCAATTATTTCACATACATGTATTGATTACAATGGCATCTCATATCTCTTGATGATATTACCTGTTCTCTGACACCTGTCACATTATGCTACATATGCTCGGGCATCTTTAAAAAGAGTGGGCCAGAAGAATCCGGCTTCTAAAACTTTAAAAGCCATTCGATTTGCTGCATAATGTCCTCCAATTGCTCCATCATGACAGTGATATAGAATTTTATTCATCTCTTCTTCAGGTACACACCTTCTAATGATATTATCTGCACAATTTTTGAATAAGTAAGGTTCATCCCACAGATAATACTTTGCATCAGATATAAGCTTTTTTCTTTGCTGGTAAGAGTAATCTTGCGGTATCCACTTTCCAACCAAGTAATTCGCGATATCTGCAAACCAGGGTGGTTGAGTCACAATTGTGTCAACTGAAAAAATATGTTCATCAGGAAATTCTTCTTTTATCTCATTAAACTCAAGGGGAGGGTTTTCTAATCTAGACAAATGGTCAGCTACTTGGTTCTCTGTCCCTTTTTTGTCCTTTATCTAAAGGTCAAATTCTTGCAGAAGTAAAATCCATCTTAATAATCTAGGTCGAGCATCTTTCTTGGCTAAGAGGTATTTTGAAGTTGCGTGATCAATAAAAACAGTAACCTTGGTTCTTATCAAATAGGAGCGAAACTTATCAAAAGCAAACACACATGTTAGTAACTCTTTTTCTGTCGTGGCATAATTCAATTGAGTGTCACTCAATGTCCTACTAGCATAGTAAATGGGACGAAAAATCTTATCCTTTATTTGGCCTAAAACAGCTCCAACTGTGTCACGGCCCAAAACTCATCCTGTCGTGATGGCGCCTAACGTGGTACTAGGCAAGCCGACACTTCAAAATACTTCCTCATTTTTTTAAAATGTAAAATAAGAATAACACAGGTTTTAATCAACAAAACTCTAAAAAAATGGATAGAAAGTCAAAACCGATACAGAAATTCCCAACATCGGGGTGTCACTAAGTACATGAGCGTCTAAATATCACAAATCTGGAAGTACTGTCTATAATATTCTGAAACTAAATACATAAAGTGGAAAGATAGGGAAGGAGAGACAAGGTCTGCGAAAACGCCAGGCAGCTACCTTGAAATCTCCACATGATCAACTGTGCCAAGGAATCAACACCTACCGTGTTCGGAATTACTTGGATCTGCACACAAAGTATGGGGTGTAACGTGAATACAACCAACTCAGTAAGTAACAAGACTAAATAAAGGACTGAAAGTAGTGATGAGCTTCACAGTTATAGTTCAATTACAGTAATTTCAACATAGGAAGGTAGGCATACTTTCAAGTTCGACAATTTAGGACATAACAGTTAATCCATGTCAAGTTCAAGTGAAACAGAGTATAATATCTTTCAGAAATTACAAGACGGTGATATATGACAGCTGAAGTGCAACAGAAATGAAAGTCAAATGCATCCTCTCAGAGAAACAGTCACTCAGTCCTCCCATTCACTCTAACCTCATAGTCACTCATTCCTCTCAATCGCTCAGCACTCGGCACTCACACTCAGTAGGTACCTGTGCTTACTGGGGGTGTGTACAGACTCCGGAGGGGCTCATATAGCCCAAGCGTTATAACAAGCCAATCATGGCATAAATTAATGAAACATGTTGCGGCATGCAAACCGATCCCATAAATATCCTTACAATCAGGCCCTCGGCCTCACTCAATCATCAACCTCTTCAGTCTCTCGGGCTCTCAGAAATCATGAAAATCAGCCCAAACAGAGGTGATATAATATATCAACAAGGAACAATAGAGACTGAGATATGATATGCAAATAAAACTGTGACTGAGTACAAAATAACAAATAAACAGATAATTCAACATGTACACAGCCTTTGTGGGTCCCTACAGTGTCAACACATGTTCTAAACATGATTTCTAACATGATTTGCAGTTCAATTTCTCTAATACGTGGAGAATGTACGGATAATAATAGATTATTAAACTACACAGTTCCATGGAATTGATCAAGTCACAATTCCTATGGTGCATGCCCATACGCCCGTCACCTAGCATATGCGTCACCTCGTAACCAAACACATGTCACATAATACGAGGTTTCATACCCTCAGAACCAAATTTAGAACTGTTACTTACCTCAATTCGAGCAAATCTCTACTCCAACACACCCTTGCCTCGCGAAACGGCCTTAGAATGCCTCGAATCTAGCCATAAATAATTCGATATAATCAACACGGGCTAAAGGAATCAATTCCAGAAGAAAAATACTAAGTTATTAATCAAAAGTAAAAAATAGACTCAAAAGCCGACCTCGGGCCCACATCTCGAAATTTGATAAAAGTTACAAAACCCGAAAGCCCATTCATCCACTAGTCCAACCACACCAAAATTACCAAAATCTGACTCCAAATCGTCACTCAAATCTCCAAATTAAATTCTCCAAATCCCTAACCTCAAACTCCCAAATTCCACCTTAAATACACACAAACTAGGTGGAAAATTCAATGGAGAAATAAGATTATTTATAAAAAAAAATGAGCACAAGGGACTTACCTCAAGAAACCTCTTGAAAATCCTCTCAAGAATTGCCCAAACCCGAGCTTGAAATGTTTAAAATGAAGCAAAATCGTGAACCCTCATTTTTAAATAATCTGCCCAGCATTCTCGCTTCTGCGACCACACTCCCGCTTCTGTAGCTTCCTCCGCTCTTGCGGCCCCTGATTCCGCTCCTGCAGACTCGCTTCTACGAGCCACCAAGCCGTTTCTGCGGACCCAACTCCCATTTCTATTTCCTCTTCTGCAATCCCACTGCCGCATCTGTGGTCACGCAGGTGCGGTAATTCCCTCGCACATGTGACCACTGCACACACCCCTCCAAAAGTCGCATCTGCGCAACACAGCCCGCATCTGCAAGCTCGCACCTGCGATCAAAGCTCCCCAGGTGCGGTTACACCAGCAGAGTCCCAGCTTCAGCAGTCTTTCAAACTCAAACTTTGATCTGAAAACCATCAGAAATCAACCCGAGGCCCCGGGACCTCAACCAAACGTACCAACAAGTCCTAAAATACGATACGAACTTAACAATATAAAAAATACGAAGCGCACCCCAATTCAAGCCTATTGAAACTAAGGAATTTCAACTTCTACAAACGACGTTGAAACCCATTAAATCACGTCCGATTGACCCCAAATTTTGTATACAAGTCACAAATGACACCACGGACCTATTCCAACCCCCGGAACTCCAATCCGAGCCCGGTATCCACAAAGTCCACTTTCGGTCAAACTTCTAAATTTTTAACTTTTACCATTTTAAGCCTAATTCAACTACGGACCTCCAAATTACAATTCGGACATGCTCCTAAGTCCAAAATCACCCAATAGAGCTAACAGAACCATCAAAACTCCATTCCGGAGTCGTTTACACATAAGTCAACATCTGGTCAACCATTTTAACTTAAGCTTTCAACCTTGAGACTAAGTGTCTCAATTCATTCCGAAATCCCTCCGGACCCGAACCGACTAACCCGGCAAGTCACATAACAGCTATAAAATACAAAATGAGCTGTAAATGGAGGAACAAGACTACAACTCTCAAAATGACCGGCCGTGTCATTTACAAACTGTTGTATCACTAGCATCACACATGACCTCAAAATGTTGGTTCTGATCAGGGTACACAACTACATGTGCAGTTGATAACTTTTCCTTAAGGGTTTCAAACGCTTTCACACAGTCACCTGAAAAATCAAACTTAATGTTTCATCAAGAGGTTAGTCAACGATTTTGAAATCTTTTAGAAGTTTTTTATGAACCGTTTGTAAGAACCTGCATGACATAGAAAGCTTCTAATGCCATTCACAGTTATGGGAGGGGGTAATCCTGCTATAAGATTAATTTTAGCCTTATAAACTTCTATTCATTTAGCAGTGATTTTATATCTTAAAACAATTTCTTCCGTAACCATAAAATAATATTTTTCTCAATTAAGAACTAAGTTTATTTTTTGATATCTTTTAAGAACTAAGGTCAAATAGTTAAGAGAATTCTTATATGTTTTTTCAAAGAGTGTAAAATTATCCCTAAAAATTTCAAGAAATTTGTCCGTCATGTCAGTAATAATTGCTGACATGCAACGCTGAAATGTAGCAGGGGCATTGCACAGACCAAATGGCATTCTCCTCTAGGCATATGTTCCATGATGGCATGTGAATGTTATCTTATCTTGATCTTCTGATGCAATTGTTATCTGATTATATCTTGAGTAGCCATCAAGAAAACAGTAAAAACCATATCCTGCAATTCTTTCCAACATTTGATCAATAAATGGCAAAGGAAAATGATCTTTTCTAGTGGCATCATTGAGACGTCTGTAATCAATACATACCCTTCATCCTGTAACATTCCTGGTAGGTATGAGCTCATTATTTTTATTTTTTATAACTGTCATACTGTCACGTCCCAATCTACCACCTAGACGTGATTGTTACCCAACTAACACAACCAGCCAGGCTAACCCCTTTCTCAAATGTTTAATCATTTTCACAAACAGTGGGAGAAAAAATTAAGTGCAGGCCTAAATATATTATTAATAATTAAAGAAGAAATAGTTATCAACAAATACCGTAATCAATTGATTGAAAAAATCAACAATCACTCAAATAATAAAACTCTAGCCCAAATCCCACAATAAGGCCATGGAGCATCTAATAGAGTAATATGAGTTTAACTGATGGGTATGCAACCCCAGGAAAAAGGAAATAACTAACACGAACTAGATAAAGCTAAAACGAAAGCCTCCACAAATAATGCGGTGGCTTACCTCAGCAACAGGATCCATTCGAACGAACTCGTCAGCCACTAGCTTTATCTCCTGCAATGATATCTTCATAGAGATGTAGGTAATGAGTGAGTTATATATATATATATATATATATATATATATATATATATATATATATATATAGAATTAAATAGAGCAAAGTACACATGTCTTAACATAGTACATACTAAGGACTTGTCATAACTACAGTGAAAGAAATTAATCAACACTTTTACGAGTCCATAATGGCACCACAATACCTCAAATATGTAACAGAGTATACACAATGCTCACTGAAGCATACACCATGCCCCAAATATATATCAAGAAGCATACACAATGCTCGGGTGATGTACAAAGGAATACACAACACCCCAAATATATATATATCAAGAAGCATACACAATGCTCGGGTGATGTACAAAAGCATACACAATGCCCCAAAAATATATCAAGAAGCATACACAATGCTCGGATGATGTACAAAGGCATACACAGTGCCCCAACATTATAGCTCACAGTCGTATCAAACTATCAAACTCAACACCATGGCTCACAGCCGTATCAAACTATCAAAATCATGGCTCATTGCCGTATCACGCCATCAAGCAACTTATAAAATAATTTTTTTTGTATTTTTTATAAAATATTTTTTTTACGGCTAGTCTAAGACCACCAATTCTGCCAAGCGCACGCTTGTCCCAACACATGGACCAGGCAGAAAAAATATATTTTCAAAGCGGGTTTTAGAAAAGCAAACATCAAAACTTAAAGTCTCACTTACCTCGCCAACGGGAAGTTCTCCAACCTTGCAACGCCTAGAACACCAACCAAACGGCCTCCAGTGGCATCAATCTATCCAAAAAATTGAATAACACGTCCTAATTAGTCTAGGTGAATAATTTCCATAATCTTAGGACGAGTCAAAATCAAAGTCAATCATCGGTCCAATTAATAAAAGAATTTGTATACAATTAAGTGTCTAACAAAGCACTTTCGTTGTGCACAAATTGCCGAACAGTGGGGGTTTCATAAGCCATCACGTCGGCTTTCTCAGAAGTTCAAGATACTAATTGCTTCTGTCATGGAATGATAATTGTATCTCCCAAATTAGAGAACCAAAACAGTAGGTTCATGGGAAAAATTTCCTATTTTTTTTTTGAATCCCATCATTGTATAATCATTAACATAATCATTAGTTTCATGATATATCTTTTACAACACTGCAGCAACTTAATTGAACCAAAGTTAATCCATACCTGCGTTGAAAATCCTTAGGCTTCTATTTCGCTCATGTTGCCGGCAAATTTCTCGAGCCCTTTCTGTAAACTCTTTTTTTTCGTTTCTCTTCTCAAATTATAAGCCTTAGTATATCTAACTCCTAAGACAAATCTGACAAGAGGATATTTCTTATTAGCCTTTTAAATAATTACCAAGGTCACTTATCTTTATTTCACAATTTGTAATGTGTAATTAGTCTACTAGCCACTTATTTAATGCACTATCTTATATACTCTCTTCTACTAACTTAGTATTTGGCCCAATAACTATAAATAATAATAATTCTCCAATCTCACAATTAATTAGTATATAACTATATTTCGGGTTATTACACATACCTCCTTTCTTTGGTACTACCTGAATAGGACTTACCCACGACTGTCAGAAATGGGGTATATAATACATGTTGCCAACAGCTTTATGATCTCTTTTTTCACTACTTCCTGCATGGCTTGATTCAATCTTCTTTGCGGCTGGACTATTAGCTTGTAGCTATCCTCAATAAGGATTTTGTGTGTACAAATAGCCGGTCTAATCCCTTTAATATCTTCTATAGTCTACCCCAAGACTCCTTTGTGTGCTTTCAATACTTTGATCAAACTATTTTCTTGTTCCACGGTAAGAGAAGACGAAATAATTCTTGCTCAAGATAAACATATTTCAAATGAGAAGGAAGAGTTTTGAGTTAAATTTTTGATTGAACTTCTTCGGATTTCATCTCTTCTTCCTCTGAATCTTTTTCCAATATTTCAGCTTCTCTTCTGATGGTGAGATCATCGTCCTGTGTGGTGCCTGATTTGATCAAGCATCTTTCCATTGAATCTGGAATTAATTGATCATCTTTGAATTCATCTGTAAGATAACTAATCATGTCAATTGAACAACATGAAGATGATGCTTCATCTCCCGAAAATCTTAGTATCTTTTGCATATCAACGAAGACTCTTTCTTTATCAACTCTCAAAAGTAGTTGTCCTTGATGAACATCTATTCTTGTAGCAAGAAATAGTCTACCTAAAATTATTGGTTAATCAGGACATTCTTTCATTTCAAGCACTATAAAATCTATAGGGAAAACAAACATATCTACTCTTACGAGTACATTTTCAATTATTCCCTTAGGTTTCTTAGTACTTTGATGTGCAAACTGAAGAGAACCACTTGTGTCTTTCATTTCACCCAGATCTAACTTTTTAAAGATAGAAAATGGCATCAAATTTATTGAAGCTCCAGAATCACAAAGTGTTTTTTCAAAATATACTCCTCCCAAAGTGCATGAAATTGTAAAACTGTCTAGATCACCAAGTTTTTGTGGTAGCTTATTTTGAAGTATAGCACTGTATTTTTCTGTAAGCATTACCACAGAAACTTCTTCTAATTTTTTTTACTTGACAAAATTTCCTTTAAAAATTTGGCATATGAAGGCATTTGTAACAAAGCATTAGTGAAAGGAATATTAATGTGAATTTATTTTAAAATCTCCAAAAATTTTACAAATTGGCTGTCAAGCTTTTCTCTTTTTATTTTTTGTGGAAAGGGAATTGTCACATGGAAATGAGTCAATTTTTTAATATTTTTTTCTTCTGTTTTCTTGACTTCTTTCTTTTTTAATGGTTTAGAGGGTGTTTCAACATTCTTACCCTTGTCTACCTATTGTCCTGATCGGTCTGCATAGGGTTCATCCAGCTCCTTACCTGACTGTAAGGTGATGGCCTTAAGGTGCTCTTTTGAATTTTTTTTCTGTATTACTTGGTAAGGGACCTTGAATCTTTTCTGACACAAGCGTTGCCAGTTGGCTCAACTAAATTTCTAAATTTTTAAGGGTTGAATTCTGACTCTCCATCTTTTCATCAGTGGCCTTAATGTACTTGTACATAAGGTCATCAAGACTTGGATGAGCTTGTTGAGGCCTTTGTTGATATGGGGTTCCTTATTGATAAGGTTTAAAATTTAATTGCCCTCAATTTTGATTTTGATATCCGGGCGGACCCTGTACAGGTTGCTTCTGAAAGTTTTGAGAGTTCTCATCACCATTTGGATTGCTCCATTGAAATAATATATGCTTATGTGCCATTGGACTTCCAAAAGGGTAAGATTTGTATCCGATAACATTGAATTTTTCATCATTTTGATGGATTGCTTGGCATTCATGGTTTAGATGATTTCCTCCACACATGTCACAAACTTCTAACTGATTTGGCTGTTGTGTATTCACCTGAAAAGATTCAAACTTTAGTGCCAAAAAAATAATCTGTTGTGTTACTGTATTTAAAGCATATGCTTGATTTACTATATCAGCCTTCTTGATAATTACACGCTCATATGGCCATTGGATGGCATTCTCAAAAATTTCATTCAACAATTGCAATGCTTTCTCTGTGGTTTTTTCCATTACAGAACCTCCTGCAGCTGCATCTATCACATTTCTGAAAAAGAGTTTTAACCTGTGATAAAAAATATATAACTGCATATGTTCAGAAATATTGTAGTGTGGACATTTTCTTAACATTGCCTTTAATCTTTTTCAAGCTTGATAAACTGACTCCGTATCAGTTTACAAGAAATTAGATATGTCTTGTCTTAACTATATCTAATCTTCAGATCTTTTGGTTTTAACACCCGCAATATTACACCACATATTTATGAAGTCCATTCACATACTAAAGATAGTCTATTTTTGAGGTAAACATCCAACTATCACACTATTATTTAGTGAAAGTTTTCCAACTTCCACTGTAATGTTTGTTGTTGTGGTATACAGAATCTTCTTCTTGGCACGCGTCTGATGGTATCCTATCTGGTTGGCTGTTTAAACCTTCAGAGCTTCATATGTTTCAAAATTGTGTATGTTAATTATTTCTTAGATATATTCACTGATTATAGGCGTTTAAATTAGGTTTGAATCTGATGTATTTCTGTATCATTTGGATTATATGGAGTATCAAAGTCAGTATATACAATTGATATACTCATATGGGCGTGTTTTGCTTTTATCTTGCCCAAGTAGCAGTGCATTGATAAACATGTAGTATTTATGGATGGATTAGATTTGTCGTAACATAGAACATATTTATTTTGTTTACTTTTTTGAGTTCAACGAGCTAGATCTTATTAAACCGAAAATGTTCGATTTTATGAAGGTTAATAAGTAATGTACCGCAACTGAAAATTTTGCCCTGCTAAACGCCAAAGGTAAATCTCCTTTTTTTCTAATTTTGTGTTTGTTTATCTCTCTTAGTTTCATTGGCGTTTCATGTATCTCTGTATTCGGAATTCTTGATGGTGAAGTCGAGAAGTTATTTGATGTGATAACTATCAACGGAAAGAAGGCCACAATTAGGTTTAAGATGGAAAACTCAAAATTACATGTGGGTTTTTGAGAAATTGAAGAAATAAAAAGTGTAAAGCAGAAAGTATGGGAAGAGTGTTGGTGTGATTCTGTAAAAGAAAATCAGGAAAATGAAATTGTTGAAGGTGAGAAGAAAGATGAAGTTTTTGAAGTAGAAATGAGGGAAACATGGGAGTAGAAGAAGGGGGTAGTATGGTGGAAGGTTACTTGAAGTTTTATGTTTTAGGGGTTAGTCCAATTTGGAGCTTCTTTATTGTTGTTATTGTTTAGGTGATGTGGCACTTTATTAGATTTGAAGGACTATTTCACTATTTTCTCATTTATTTTCCTTTTAATAATATTGATTTAGTCATTGATTTTGTAAAAAAAAGTTAAAAGTTGCTTTCCCTGCTGAACAGTCGCTTCCTCTGCTGAAAAAGTCATTTTCTTTGTCACTTTCTATCCAGATTTGTACCCTAACTATGACAATTTCTTCCTCTCCCCCCGATTCACTCATGAAAATCGAATTCGTCAACGAAAATCCTGAAATATTTTCGTTAGTTTTATGAAATCGTAAGTATTGTATTGTAGTTAGCATGGAACAATTGACTTTGACTCTATCTGCTTACAAAGAACAACTTTAGCAGGTAAAACCCTAATTTATTCCCTCTGCGCTTTCTTAATATCATTTGTAGTTCTCTGGAGAATTTTCTTCCTCAATTTCGTTTTAATTTATTCATGTTTAGTTTAAAAGCCCTTTTCTTTTTTCTTTTCTGATAACTTACGCCAACGTTTTCTGCCAAACGAAAACTTCCTCTAAACCAAGTTTTGGCCCCTAAAACTCTGTCACAAAAGTCAATCATCTTCTTCATCTGAGTCCAATCTTTTCTTATCGACCCGCTCATTTGCATGCTTATACATATAGATGGTCGAATTTCCACCTTCTGATCATTATCTAACTTTTTATTTTTTCTTCTTTCCTTCAATGGTGCAGTAGGGCCCTGGAAAAGTAAAAATGAGAAGAAGCACATGAAGTAGGTGAAATAAAAAAAAATTATGTACGGATAACAAATATTGCCTAAATTTGTAACGACCCGGCCGGTCGTTTTGAGAGTTATAGCCCCATTTTCCCCATTTATACTTATTTTTGTGTTATTAAGCTATATTATCTTATATCGGGTTAGTTGGTTCGGGACCGGGGTAGTTTCAGAGTGAATTGAGACACTTAGTTTTTTAAGTAGAAACTTAAGTTGGAAAACTCAATCGGATATTGACCTATGTGTAAACAATCTCATATTTAAATTCTGAATGTTCTGTTAGCTCCGTTAGGTGATTTTGGACTTAGGAATGCGTCCGGAATGTAATTTGGAGGTCCGTGATAGAATTAGGATTGAATTGAAGAAATTGGAAATTCGGCGAATTCGGTCGGCAGTGAAAATTTTGATATCAGGGTCGAAATGGAATTCCGGAAGTTGGAGTAGGTTCGTAGTATCATTTGAGATGTTTGTGCAAAATTTGAGATTATTCGGACGTGATTTTGGTTGTTTCGGCATCGGTTGCCGAATTTGGAAATTTAGAAGTTCTTAGGCTTGAATCCGAGGGTAATTTGATGATTTGATATTGTTTTGAGTGATTCGAAGGTTTGACTAAGTTGGTATGTTGATATATAACTTGTTGGTATTATTAGTTGAGGTCCCGAGGGCCTCGGGGTGATTCCGGGTGGTTAACGGATTTGTCGAAGTTGGAAAATGCAGCTGAAGCTGCCGCTACTGCTATTTTTGCACCTGCGGAAGAAAGAGTCGCAGGTGCGAGGCCGCTGGTGTGCGTGGGGAGTTCGTAGGTGCGGAAAGTTCTGGGCTAGGTAGTATGCGCAGGTGTGAGAAGTCTGTCGCATCTGCGAGCCCGCAGGTGCGAGACCTGGGGCGCAAGTGCGGAAAATAAGAGGCCAAGTCTGGAGCGCAGGTGCGAAGGATTTGGCCGCACCTGCGAGCCCGCAGGTGCGAGACCTGGGCGCAGGTGCAGAGGCTGAGAGAGTAAGTGATTCTCGCAGGTGCGAGGATTTTCAAACGCATGTGCGGTCCCGCAGGCGCGTGGAATAGGCCGCGGGTGCGAAAATCTGGGCAGAATGTATAGATAGCACTTCGCGAATTTTGGTTCATTTCCACCATTTTTCTACTCAGTTTTGGATCATTTGGGAGAGATTTGAAGAGGGAATCAAGGGGGTTTCATTGAGGTAATTTACTTGAGCCCTAATACTCATATGTGTGGTAATTTTTCGTTGTTTAATCATGTAATTAGTGAAAATGAGGGGTTAGGGCTTGGCATTTTTGGAGAGTAATTTAAGGATTTGAAGGACCAAACGATGTCGGATTTTTGATGAATTTGTTATGATTAGATTCGTTAGTGGATGAGCTTTGTAGTTTTGTTAATTTTGTCGGATTTCGAGACGTGGGCTTGGGGGCCGGGTTTGAGCCAATTTTGGATTTTGGTCTAATTTTATAGCTTTTCTTGTAGAATTCATTCCATTAGCGTATATTGATGGTATTGTACTGATTGTGAATAGATTTGGAGCATTTGGAGGCCGAGTCCAGAGGCAAGAGCATTGTGGGGTAGAGATTTGACCGGTTTGAGGTAAGTAATGACTGTAAATCTAGTCCTAAGGGTACGAAACCCCGAATTTCGTATCATTCTACTATTTTTAGTGACGCACATGCTAGGTGACGGGCGTGTGGGTGTGCACTGTTGGAGATTGTGACTTGGTCCGTCCCGTAGCAACTGTAAAGTTGCATACTTTATTGAAACTATATGATACTTATATGTTTTAGAAAGAGTTTCTGTAAATTGGGATGAATGCCATGTTTGGGCCTTGTGCCAGTGTTGTTTGACCATTAGGGGCCTTTACTTACTATCCTCTCACTGTTTTCGATTGAAAATCTATACTCAGTCATGTTTATACTTGTTTACTGCATAACTCAGTTTTATGACTTTATTTTGATGCATATAAATATTTTGGGCAGAATGCCCTATTTTACTGAAAAGCCCAAGTGGCTTGAGAGGTTTATGATTGAGTGAGGCCGAGGGCCTGATTTGTGAGGATATTTATGGGATCGGGCTGCATGCCGCAGCATGTTGCATATTTATGGGATCGGGCTGCACGCCGCAGCATGTTTGATATAGGCCAAGGGCCTAAGTGATTTATGCCATGATTTGGCTTGATATAGTGCTTGGATTGAAGGAGCCCCTCCGGAGTCTGTACACACCCCCAGTGAGCGCAGGTACCTACTGAGTGTGAGTGCCGAGTGCTGAGTGACTGGGAGGCATGAGTGATTGTGAGGTATGCCCGAGTGGCAAGAGTGATTGTGAGGTATGCCCGAGTGGCACGAGTGAATGTGAGGTTTGCCTGAGGGGCTGTATATCAGTGATGGTTTGCCCGAGGGGCTGTTTATGATTTCATCATTTTTGCTCACCTTTGCATTTTTCCTCTGTCTGAAAACTGTTAAAAAATATCTTTAAATGATTTTTACTGGAACTGGGTTTAAACGAGATGTTTTGATTCAAATCCTGATTTTAAAAGCATATGGTATTTTACTGAGATTTCCTAATATGAATGTTAAATACTTTATTGCTCGTCACTACTGCTCAGTCTTTATTTATTGTTGTTACTTACTGAGTTGACGTACTCACATTACTCCATGTACCTTGTGTGCAGATCCAGGTGTAGCTGTACATGGTGGCGGTTGTTGATTGTTCTGATTGCAGATTTTTCCAGGGATAGCAAGGTAGTTGTCTGGCGATCGAAGCCCTGCTTTTCTCCCTCTTATCTTCCTTTAATTGTATTTAGCTATTTTTCAGACTGAGTTAGTCTTGATATTATTATACAGATTGTAGTAGATGCTCATGACGAGTGACACCCCGATGTCAGGCTTCTCCTTCCGCACTTTCATTTGATTGGAACTCCTTTACGAAGATTTTTATGTTAAATAACATTGAAATTATCTTTGAAATGAAAATATCGATTTGTTTTGGAAATGAGTCGGCTTGCCTAGTTCCACGATAGGCACCATCACGACAGGGGTTAGTTTGGGTCATGACAATATTACTCGGCCAAAAGAGGTTATGTCAAATATTGCAGAAATGCCAAAACTTAACAAGGTTTTCATTTACCTTATTCAATTGAGAGATTGGTTTTATAGTTGATGGAATTAGGCAGGAAAAGCTTTAACAAGGTTTTAATTTACCTTATGCAATTGAAATTGATTTTGAAGTTTGATGGAATTAGGCACGAAAATCGAGAAGGCCTATCAAACCAATGACTCCGATAAGAAACTATTCTTTTACGACACACTCTTTTTAAAAATAATTAAAGGTGATGTCCATCTCGCTAAGAAAATATATCTAATCTTCAGATCTTTTGGTTTTAATACCCGCAATGTTGCACCGCATATTTATGAAGTTCATTCACATATTGAAGATAGTCTATTTTTTAGGTAAACATCCAACTATCACACTATTATTTAGTGAAATTTTTCCAACTTCCACTGTAATGTTTGTTGTTGTGGTATACAGAACCTTCTTCTTGGCACGTGTCTGATGGTATCCTATCTGGTTAGCTGCTTAAACCTTCAAAACTCCATATGTTTCAAAATTGTGTAGGTTAATTATTCCTTAGATATATTCACTGATTATAGGCGTGTAAATTTGGTTTGAATCTGATATATTTCTGTATCATTTGGCATTATATGGAGTATCAAAGTCAGTATATGCAATTGATAGACTCACATGGGCGTGTTTTGCTTTTATCTTGCCCAAGTAGCAGTGTATTGATAAACATGTAGTATTTATAGATGGATTAGATTGGTTGTGACATAGAACATATTTATTTTGTTTACTTTTTTGAGTTCAACGAGCTAGATCTTATTAAACCGAAAACGTTCAATTTTATGAAGGTTAATAAGTAATGTACCGCAACTGTAAACTTTAACCTGCTAAACACGAAAGGTAAATCTCCTTTTTTTCCTAATTTTGTGTTTCCTTATCTCTCTTAGTTTCATTGGCGTTTCATGTATCTCTGTATTCAGAATTCTTGATGGTGAAGTCGAAAAGTTATTTGATGTGATAACTACCAAGAGAAAGAAGGCAACAATTAGGTTTAAGTTGAAAAACTCAAAATTACATGTGGGTTTTGGAGAAATTGAAGAAATAGAAAGTGTAAAGAAGAAAGTATAGGAAGAGTGTTGGTGTAATTCTGTAAAAGAAATCAAGAAAATGAAATTGTTGAAGGTGAGAAGAAAGATGAAGTTATTGAAGTAGAAATGAGGGAAACATGGGAGTAGAAGAAGGGAGTAGTATGGTGGAAGGTTTCTTGAAGTTTTATATTTTAGGGGTTAGTCCAATTTGGAGCTTCTTTATAGTTGTTATTGTTTAGGTGATGTGGCACTTTACTAGATTTGAAGGACTATTTCACTATTTTCTCATTTATTTTCCTTTTAAAAATATAGATTTAGTCATTGATTTTTTTTAAAAGTTAAAAGTTGCTTTCCGTGCTGAACAGTCGCTTCCTCTGCTGAAAAAGTCATTTTCTTCGTCACTTTCTATCTAGATATTTACCCCAACTATGACAATTTCTTCCTCTCTCCCCGGTTCACTTATGAAAATCGAATTCGTCAACGAAATTCCTGAAATATTTCGTTAGTTTTATGAAATTGTAAGTACTGTGTTGTAGTTAGGATGGAGCAATTGACTTTGGCTCTCTCTGCTTACAAAGAACAACTTCAGCAGGTAAAACCCTAATTTATTCCCTCTGCGCTTTCTTAAAATCATTTGTAGTTCTCTGAAGAATTTTCTTCCTCAATTTCGTTTTAATTTTGCCATGTTTATTTTAAAAGCCCTTTTCATTTTTGTTTTCTGATAACTTACGTCAACGTATTCTAGCAAACAAAAACTTCCTCTAAACCAAGTTTCGGCCCCTAAAACTCTGTCACAAAAGTCAATCATCTTCTTCGTCTGAGTCCAATATTTTCAAATCGACCCATCCATTTGCATGCTCATACATATAGATGGTCGAATTTCCACTTTCTGATCATTATCTAACTTTTTCTTTTTTTCTTCTTTCCTTCAATGGTGCAGTAGGGCCCTGGAAAAGTAAAAACGAGAAGAAGCACATGAAGTAGGTGAAACAAAAAAAACTATGTATGGATAACAAATGTTGCCTATATTACTCGGCCAAAAGAGGTTATGTCAAATATTGCAGAAATTTCAAAATTTAACAAGGTTTTCATTTACCTTATTCAATTGAGAGATTGGTTTTATAGTTGATGGAATTAGGCAAGAAAAACTTTAGCAAGGTTTTAATTTACCTTATGCAATTGAAATTGATTTTGAAGTTTGATGGAATTAGGCAGGAAAATCGAGAAGGCCTATCAAACCAATGACTCCGATAAGAAACTATTCTTTTACAACACACTCTTTTTAAAAAAAGTAAAGGTGATGTCCATCTCGCTAACAAAATATATCTAATCTTCAGAGCTTTTTATTTTAACACCCGCAATGTTGCACCATATATTATGAAGTCCATTCATATATTAAAGATAGTCTATTTTTGAGGTAAACATCCAACTATCACACTATTATTTAGTGAAATTTTTCCAACTTCCACTTTAATGTTTGTTGTTGTGGTATACAGAACCTTCTTCTTGGCACGCGTCTAATGGTATCCTATCTGGTTGGCCGCTTAAACCTTCAAAACTCTATATGTTTCAAAATTGTGTATGTTAATTATATCTTAGATATATTCACTGATTATAGGCATGTAAATTTGGTTTGAATCTGATGTATTTTTGTATCATTTGGAATTATATGGAGTATCAAAGTCAGTATATGCAATTGATAGATTCACATGGGCGTGTTTTGTTTTTATCTTGCCCAAGTAGCAGTGCATTGATAAACATGTAGTATTTATGGATGGATTAGATTGGTCATGACATAAAACATATTTATTTTGTTTACTTTTTTGAGTTCAATGAGCTAGATCTTATTAAACCGAAAACGTTCGATTTTTTGAAGGTTAATAAGTAATGTACCGCAACTGAAAACTTTTCCCTGCTAAACGCCAAAGGTAAATCTCCTTTTTTTCCTAATTCTATGTTTGCTTATCTCTCTTAGTTTCATTGGCGTTTCATGTATCTCTGTATTCGAAATTCTTGATAGTGAAGTCGAGAAGTTATTTGATGTGATAACTACCAAGGGAAAGAAGGCAACAATTAGGTTTAAGATGGAAAACTCAAAATTATATATGGGTTTTTGAGAAATTGAAGAAATAGAAAGTGTAAAGCAAAAAGTATATAAAGAGTGTTGGTGTGATTCTGTAAAAGAAAATCAGGAAAATGAAATTGTTAAAGGTGAGAAGAAAGATGAAGTTATTAAAGTAGAAATGAGGCAAACATGGGAGTAGAAGAAGGGAGTAATATGGTGGAAGGTTTCTTGAAGATTTATGTTTTAGGGTTTAGTCCAATTTGGAGCTTCTTTATTGTCACGACCCAAAAACCTAATCTGTCGTGATGGCGCCTATGGTAGAACTAGGAAAGCCGACTCATTTCCAAACAAACTGGTATTTTTCATTTCAGAGATAATTTCAATACTTTTTAACATAAAACCTTCATTTAAGGAGTTCAAATCAAAGAAAGAAGAAGTGCAAAAAAGAAAAGCCTGACACCGGGGTGTCACTAGTCATGAACATCTACTACAATCTGTCTAACAATATCAAGGCTAACTCAGCATGGAAAATAGTTAAATATAACTACAGGAAGATAAGAGGGAGAAGAGCAGGGGCTGCGATCACCAAACAGCTACCTTGCTATCTCCAAGAAAATCTGCAACCAGAACACTCAATAACCGCTACCGTGTCCATCTACACCTGAATCTGCACACAAGGTGCAGGGAGTAACGTGAGTACGCCAACTCAGTAAGTAACAACAATAAATAAAGACTGAGCAGTAGTGAAGAGCAATAAAGCATATAACGTTCATATCAGGAAATCTCAGTAAAATACCACATACTTTTAAAATCAGGATTTGAATCAAACATCTCGTTTAAACCCAGTTCCAGAAAAAAAATTATTTAATTATATTTTTCCAACAGTTTTTCAAACAAAGGCTCAATGCAAAGGTGAGCAAAAATGATGAAATCATAAATAGCTCATCGGGCAAAACATCACTAATATACAGCCCCTCGGGCAAACCTCACAGTCACTCTTGCCACTCGGGCATACCTCACAATCACTCTTGCCACTCGGGCATACCTCACAATTACTCTTGCCACTCGGTCATACCTCACAATCACTCATGCCTCCCAGTCACTCAGCACTCGGCACTCGCATTCAGTAGGTATCTGCGCTCACTGGGGATGTGTACAGACTCCGGAGGGGCTCCTTCTACTTAAGGGATTAAGTGTCTCAATTCACTCTGAAACCACTCCGGTCCCGAACCAACTAACCCGATATAACATAATATAGTTGAATAACACAAAAAGAAGTAGAAATGTGGAAAACGGGGTAATAACTCTCGAAACGACTGCCTGGGTCGTTACATCCTCCCCCTCTTAAACATCCGTTCATCCTCAAACGGGTCTAGAGACATACCTGGAGTCTCGAATAGGCGTGGATATCTGCTCCGCATCTCCCGCTCGGTCTCCCAGGTGGCCTCCTCCACAGGCTGACCTCTCCATTGCACCTTCACTGAAGCTATATCCTTTGACCTCAACCTTTGAACCTGCCGATCCAAAATACCCATCGGCTCCACATCATAAGTCATATCACCCTCCAACTGAACCGTGCTGAAATCCAAAACATCGGACGGATCTCCAATATACTTTCGGAGCATGGAAACATGAAACACTGGATGCACACTCGACAAGCTGGGTGGCAAAGCAAGCTTATAAGCCACCTCCCCTATTCTCTGAAGCACCTCAAAAGGCCCAATGAACCGGGAGCTCAACTTGCCCCTCTTCCCAAACCTCATAAAACCCTTCATGGGTGATACCTTCAGCAAAACCTTCTCCCCAACCATAAAAGACACTTCACGGACCTTCCTATCCGCGTAGCTCTTCTGCCTAGACTGTGCCGTGCAAAGCCGCTCCTGAATCAATTTCACCTTATCTAATGCGTCCTGAACCAAGTCTGTACCTAAGAGCCTAGCCTCACCTGGCTCAAACCATCCAACAGGAGATCTACACCTCCTCCCATATAAAGCCTCGTATAGAGCCACTTGAATACTCGACTGATAACTGTTGTTATATAAAAACTCTGCGAGTGACAGAAACTGGTCCCATGAACCCCCAAAGTCAATGACACAAGCACGCAACATGTCCTCCAATATCTGAATAGTGTGCTCGGACTGCCCGTCCATTTGAGGGTGAAAAGTTGTGCTCAACTCAACCTGAGTACCCAACTCTCGCTGCACGGCCCTCCAAAACTACGATGTGAACTGAGTGCCCCTATCTGAGATGATGGAAACTGGGACACCATGCAGGCGAACGATCTCTTGGATGTAAATCTCAGCCAACCGCTCTAAAGAGTAAGTAGTACCAACTAGAATGAAGTGCGTGGACTTGGTCAGCCGATCCACAATAACCCAAATAGCGTCGAACTTCCTCGAAGCCCGTGGGAGCCCAACTACGAAGTCCATAGTGATCCGCTCCCACTTCCACTCTGGGATCTCTAATCTCTGAAGCAAGCCACTTGGTCTCTGATGCTCATACTTAACCTGCTGACAGTTTAGACACCGAGCCACAAACCCAACTATATCCTTCTTCATCCGCCTCCACCAATAGTGCTGTCTCAAATCCTGGTACATCTTCGCGGCACCCGGATGGATAGAATACCGTGAGCTATGGGCCTCCTCAAGAATCAACTCTCGAAGCCCATCTACATTAGGCACACATATCCGGCCCTGCATTCTCAGTATGCTGTCATCACCAATAGTCACATCCCTAGCATCACCTCTCTGAACCCTATCCTGAAGAACGAGCAAGTGGGGATCATCATACTGATGCTCCCTGATACGCTCATAAAGAGAAGACCTGGAGACCACACAAGCCAATACACGACTAGGCTCCAAAATATCCAATCTGACAAGCTGGCCTGCTAAGACCTGAACATCCAATGCCAAAGGTCTCTCTGCTGCTGGAAGATATGCTAAACTCCCCAAACTCTCTGCCCGGCAACTCAAAGCATCGGCCACCACATTGGCCTTTCCTGGATGGTACAAAATAGTGATATCATAGTACTTAAGAAGCTCCAACCATCTCTGCTGACGCAAATTAAGATCCTTCTGCTTTAACAGATACTGCAGACTCTGGTGATCTGTATAGGTCTCACAATGAACCCCATACAAATAATGACGCCAAATCTTCAATGCGTGAACAATGGATGCAAACTCAAGATCATGGACAAGATAGTTCTTCTCATGGGTCTTCAACTGGCGCGAGGCATAGGCAATCACCCTACCCTCCTGCATCAAAACACAACCAATGCTTATCCTCGAGGCATCACAATACACGGTGTAAGAACCTGAAGCTGATGGCAGAACTAACACTGGAGCTGTGGTCAAAGCAGTCTTGAGCTTCTAAAAGCTCTCCTCACATTCATCCGACCACCGGAATGGAGCACCCTTTTGGGTCAATTTGGTCAAGGGCGATGCAATAGATGAAAATCCCTCCACAAAGCGACGGTAATAACCTGCCAAACCCAGAAAGCTCCTAATCTCCATGGCTGAGGACGGTCTGGGACAACTCTGCACCGCCTCTATCTTCTTCAGATCCACCTGAATACCCTCACTGGACACCACGTGCCCCAAGAATGCTACTGAACTGAGCCAAAACTCATATTTGGAGAACTTTGCATAAAGCTTCTCCTCCCTCAATCTCAGTAATACAATCCTCAAATGATGAGCGTGTTCCTCCTGGCTACGAGAGTATACCAGGATGTCATCAATGAATAAAATAATGAATGAGTCCAAATATGGCTGAAACACATTGTTCATCAAATGCATGAACACTGCTGGGTATTGGTCAGCCCAAAAGACATCACCAAGAACTCATAATGGCCATATCGGGTCCTGAAAGGTGTTTTAAGAATATCTGAATCCCGAATCTTCAGCTGGTGATAACCGGACCTCAAATCAATCTTAGAGAACACCCTCGCTCCCTGAAGCTGGTCAAATAAATCATTAATGCAAGGCATAGGATACTTGTTCTTGACTGTGACCTTGTTCAACTGCCTGTAATTAATACACATTCTCATAAAACCATCCTTCTTCTTCTTCACAAATTGCACCGGTGCACCCCAAGGTGATACACTAGGCTGAATAAACCCCTTATCAAGGAGTTCCTGAAGTTGTTCTTTCAATTCCTTCAACTCCGTCAGTGCCATATGATACGGTGGAATAGAAATGGGCTGAGTGCCCGGCACCAAATCAATACCAAAGTCAATATCCCTGTCAGGCGGTATGCCCGGCAGGTCTGCAGGAAACATATCCAAAAAATCACGTACCACCGGAACAGAATCAATGATAGGAGTCTCTGCACTAACATCCCTCACAAAAGCCAAATAAGATAGGCAACCCTTCTCAACTATGCGCTGAGCCTTCAAATATGAAATCACCCTATTTGGTATATAATCTACAGAACCGCTCCACTCAACCCTCGGAATTCCCGGCATAGCCAACGTCACCGTCTTAGCGTGATAATCTAGAACAGCATGACATGGAGATAACCAATCCATACTCAATATCCTCTCAAAGTCAACCATACTGAGCAACAATAGATCCACTCGGGCCTCCAGACCCCCAATAGTCACCACACATGACCGATATACGCGGTCCACAATAAAAGTATCACCTACAGGAGTAGATACATGTACAGATGAAACTAAGGACTCACGGGGCATATCCAAAAAATGGGCAAAATACGAGAAAACATATGAATACGTGGAACCAGGGTCAAATAATATTGAGCCATCTCGGTGACAAACTGAGAAAATACCTGTAATCATAGCATCTGAAGCAATAGCATCTGGTCTGGCAGGGAGAGCATAGAAACGGGCCTGACCACCGCCTGATCTGCCTCCCCCTCTAGGACGACCCCTAGCTGACTAACCTCCACCCCGAGCTGACTGGGCGGGTGGTGAGGTAACTGGTGCTGTAGTCGGAGGCTGATTCCTCTGCTGAGATAGACCTCCATGACGATGAGGACACTGCCTCCATATATGCCCAAGCTCCCCACATCAAAATAACTCCCTGGTGCTAGTGGCAGAAACTGAAGGGAACTCCTAGCACCGGGATGACTGGTAGAAGAACCTGGCATGGAAGAGCCCTGAATAGGTGGAGCACGGGATGAACTCTGAACTGGAAGGGCACTAAGTGATGAGTGGCCCTGATGAGAACTGTGAGAACCATGGCCAGATGATGCACCCCGATGAAATGGCCGAGCTGACTGAGCCTGTCTGAAATGACGACCTCTACTGTGCTGGAACTGACCCTTAAAAGGAGCACCACTGAATCCAACCTGACCACGAGGCCTCTTGGCCTCCCTCCCAACCCTCTCCTGACTACGAACCATCTCAATCTGTCGAGCAATGTCGACAACCTCATCAAAGGTAGCACTGAAAACACGCTCCCTGGTCATGAGCAACTATAGCTGATAAGTGAGGCCATCAATAAACCTCATGATCCTCTCTCTGTCTGTGGGAACCAACCAGATAGCATGACGGGCCAACTCAGAGAATCGCATCTCATACTGTGTCACAGACATATCACCCTGGCGAAGCCGCCCAAACTGTCTGCGCAGCTCCTCTCTACGGGATCGAGGCACGAACTTCTCCAAAAAGACCACAGAGAACTGCTGCGAAGTAAGGGGTGCTGCGCCAATAGGCCTGTGCCTCTCGTAAGTCTCCCACCATTTGAGTGCAGCCCCAGAAAACTGAAAGGTAGTGAATGAGACCCCACAAGTCTCCAAAATACCAGCAGTACGGAGTATCCTCTGACACCTGTCCAAAACGTCCTGAGCATCCTCTCTCTCTGTGCCACTGAAAGGTGGTGGCTGAAGTCTCCCAAACCTCTCCAACCTACGCTGATCATCCTCAGGCATAGCAGGAACCACATAATCCTGAGCAACTGCAACCGGCTAGGCTGGTGGTGCCTCCGGTGTCTAAAGTCCCTAAATAACCTGCTCAGGTGTGCGAGCGACGGGAGTCTTAGTGCCTCCCTTGGCCTGAGGAGTGGCTGCGGCCGTCGAAATAGAGACCGCTTGAGCAAGGCCAGTACACGTTGTCAGAATCTGAGCTAGAGCCTCCTGAAGGCCTGGAATCACAATAGGCACAGGGAGTACCTGAGCTGGTGCATCAACAACTGGAACCCGGTCCTGATCTGGGACAACCGGTGGATCTGCAGGTACTGCCCCAGCTGTTGTACGGGATGCACCTCTGCCCCTACCACGGCCTCTACCATGGCCTCGGCCTCTCGCGACCCTGGCTGGTGGTACTGGTGGCTGGCCCTCCTGACCGGTAGCATGAGTCCTCACCATCTATGAGAGAATGAAACAACAGATGTTTAGTTACTAGAATCAACAAATTCGCATGACAAAAATTCAAGAATGTGAAGTTTCCTAAAGGTTCTACAGCCTCTCGAAGATAAGTACAAACGTCTCCGTACCGATCCGCAAGACTCTACTAAACCCGCTCATGACTCGTGAGTCCTATGTAACCTAGGCTCTGATACCAATCTGTCACGACCCAAAAACCTAATCTATCATGATGGCGCCTATCGTGGAACTAGGCAAGCCGACTCATTTCCAAAAAAATCGGTATTTTTCATTTCAAAGATAATTTCAATACTATAACATAAAACCTTCATTTAAGGAGTTCAAATCAAAGAAAATAGAAGTGCGGAAAAGAAAAGCCCGACATCAGGGTGTCACTAGTCATGAGCATCTACTACAATCTGTCTAACAATATTAAGGCTAACTCAGCCTGGAAAATAGCTAAATACAACTACAGGAAGATAAGAGGGAGAAGAGCAGGGGCTGCAATCGCCAAACAGCTACCTTGCTATCTCCAAGAAAATTTGCAACCAGAATACTCAATAACCGCTACCGTGTCCAGCTACACCTGAATCTGCACACAAGGTGCAAGGAGTAACGTGAGTACGCCAACTCAGTAAGTAACAACAATAAATAAAGACTGAGCAGTAGTGACGAGCAATAAAGCATATAACGTTCATATCAGGAAATCTCAGTAAAATACCACATGCTTTCAAGATTTGAATCAAACATCTCGTTTAAACCCAGTTCCAGAAAAAAAAATCATTTAAAGATATTTTTCCAACAGTTTTTCAAACAAAGGCTCAATGCAAAGGTGAGCAAAAATGATAAAATCATAAACAGCCCCTCGGGCAAAACATCACTCATATACAGCCCCTCGGGCAAACCTCACAGTCACTCTTGCCACTCGGGCATACCTCACAATCACTCTTGCCACTCGGGCATACCTCACAATCACTCTTACCGCTCGGGCATACCTCACAATCACCCATGCCTCCCAGTCACTCGGCACTCGGCACTCGCACTCAGTAGGTACCTGCGCTCACTGGAGGTGTGAACAGACTCCGGAGGGGCTCCTTCAGCCCAAGCGCTAATAATATGCACGGACAACTCATGTGTTGTACAGACAACTCACGTGCTATAATAATAAAGTATGTCGCAGGCGGGCAGCCCCGATCCACACTCATCCTCACAAATCAGGCCCTCGGCCTCACTCAGTCATAAACCTCTCAAGCCACTCGGGCATTTCAGTAAAATAGGGCATTCGGCCCAAAACATTTATGTGCATCAAAATAGAGTTATAAAACTGAGTTATGCGGTAAACAAGTATAAACATGACTGAGTACAGATTTTCAATCGAAAATAATGAGGATGGTAAGAAACAACCCCTAAGGGTCCAAACAACCTTGGCGCAAGGGCCAAACATGAAATTCAGCTCAATTCACAGAAATTCTTTCTAAAACATATAAGTATCATATGGTTTCAACAAAGTATACAACTTTACAGTTATTACGGGACGGACCAAGTCACAAATACCCAACAGTGCACGCTCACACGCCCGTTACCTAGCATGTGCATCACTAAAAATAGTAGAGTGATACAAAATCCGGGGTTTCATACCCTTAGGACTAGATTTACAATCGTTACTTACCTCAAAAATGGTCAAATCTCTATCCCGCAATGCTCTTGCCACTGGACTCGGCCTCCAAACGCTCCAAATTTATTTACAATCAGTACAATACCATCAATAAGCGCTAATGGAATGAATTCCAAAAGAAAAGCTACAAAATTAGACCAAAATCCGAAATTGGCTAAAAACCCGGCCCCCGGGCTCACATCTCGAAATCTGACAAAATTTACAAAACTAGAAAGCTCATTTACTCACGAGTCTAACCATACCAAATTCATCAAAATCCGACATCGTTTGGTCCTTCAAATCCTTAAATTACTTTCCAAAAATTCCAAGCCCTAACCCCTTATTTTCACTAATTACCATGATTAAACAACGGAAAATCACCATATATACAAGTATTAGGGCTCAAGTAACTTGTCTCAATAAAACCCCCTTGATTCCCTCTTCAAATCTCTCCCAAAAGCTCCAAAACCCGAATAGAAATAGTGGAAATGAACCAAATTCGCGAAGGGTTCTATTTATGGTTTCTGTCCAGGTTTTTCGCACCTGCGGCCATTTTCTCGTACCCGCGCGACCGCACCTGCGGTCCAAGAAGCCGCACCTGCGCAACTCACTTAATCACCCAGCTTCCGCACCTGCGGACACCTTCCTCGCACCTGCAGACTCGCATCTGCGGTCCCTGGTGCGCATCTGCGAAACCAGCCCAAACTCCTCATCTCCGCAACCACGCTCAAGGCCTCGCACCTGCGGGCTCGCAGATGCGGCCAATTCTTCGCACCTGCGTTCCCAGCCTTGGCCCAGCATCGCCCGCACCTGCACACTCCCCACGCGCATCAGCGGCCTCACACCTGCGACCCTTTCTTTCGCAGGTGCGGAAATAGCAGAAGCAGCAACTCCAGCTGCAAAGTCCAACCTCGACAAATCCGTTAACCACCCGGAATCACCCGGAGGCCCTCGGGACCTCAACCAAAAAAATACTAACAAGTCATATATCAACATACAAACTTAGTCAAACCTTCAAATCACTCAAAACAACATCCAAACACCAAATTACCCTCGGATTCAAGCCTAAGAACTTTTAAATTTTAAAATTCGGCAACCGATGCCGAAACCAACCAAACCATCTCCGAATGACTTCAAATTTTGCACACACGTCACAAATGACACTAAGAACCTACTCCATCTTCCGGAATTCTATTCCGACCCCGATCTCAAATTTTCCACTGCCGAACGAAATCGCCAAATTTCCAATTTCGCCAATTCAAGCCTAATTCTACCACGGACCTTCAAATCACATTCCGGACGCACTCCTAAGTCCAAAATCACCTAACGGAGCTGACGAAACCATCAGAATTTAAATCCGAGATCGTTTACACATAGGTCAATATCCGATTGACTTTTCCAACTTAAGTTTCTATTTAAGGGACTAAGTGTCTCAATTCACTCTGAAACTACTCCGGTCCCGAACCAACTAACCCGATATAATATAATATAGCTGAATAACACAAAAAGAAGTAGAAATAAAGAAAACGGGATTATAACTCTCGAAACGATCGGCCGGGTCGTTACATTTATAGTTGTTACTATTTAGGTGATGTGGCACTTTATTAGATTTGAAGGACTATTTCACTATTTTCTCATTTATTTTCCTTTTAAAAATATAGATTTAGTCATTGATTTTTTTAAAGAAGTTAAAAGTTGCTTTCCCTGCTGAACAGTCACTTCCTCTACTGAAAAAGTCATTTTCTTCATCACTTTCTATCTAGATTTTTACCCCAACTACGACAATTTCTTCCTCTCTCCCCGGTTCACTCATGAAAACCGAATTCGTCAACGAAAATCCTGAAATAGTTCATTAGTTTTATGAAATCGTAAGTATTGCATTGTAGTTAGCATGGAACAATTGACTTTGGCTCTCTCTGCTTACAAAGAACAACTTCAGCAGGTAAAACCCTAATTTATTCCCTCTACGCTTTCTTAATATCATATGTAGTTCTCTGAAGAATTTTCTTCCTCAATTTCATTTTAATTTTTCCATGTTTAGTTTAAAAGTCCTTTTCTTTTTTCTTTTCTGATAACTTACGCCAATGTTTTCTGCCAAATGAAAACTTCCTCTAATCCAAGTTTGGCCCCTAAAACTCTGTCACAAAAGTCAATCATCTTCTTCATCTGAGTCAAATGTTTTCTCATCGACCTATTCTCATACATATAGATGGTCGAATTTTCACCTTCTGATCATTATCTAACTTTTTCTTTTTTTCTTCTTTCCTTCAATGGTGCAGTAGGGCCCTGGAAAAGTAAAAACGAGAAGAAGCACATGAAGTAGGTGAAACAAAAAAAATTATGTACGGATAACAAATGTTGCCTATATTACTTGGCCAAAAGAGGTTATATCAAATATTGCATAAATGCCAAAATTTAACAAGGTTTTCATTTACCTTATTCAATTGAGAGATTGGTTTTATAGTTGATGGAATTAGGTAGGGAAAACTTTAACAAGGTTTTAATTTATCTTATGCAATTAAAATTGATTTTAAAGTTTAATGGAATTAGGCAGGAAAATCGAGAAGGCCTATCAAACCAATGACTCCGATAAGAAACTATTCTTTTACGACACACTCTTTTTAAAAAAAATAAATGTGATGTCCATCTCACTAACAAAATATATCTAATCTTCAGATCTTTTGGTTTTAACACTCGCAATGTTGCACCACATATTTATGAAGTCCATTCACATATTGAAGATAGTCAATTTTTGAGGTAAACACCCAACTATAACACTATTATTTAGTGAAATGTTTCCAACTTCCACCGTAATGTTTGTTGTTGTCATATACAGAACCTTCTTCTTGGCACGCGTCTGATGGTATCCTATTTGGTTGGCTGCTTAAACCTTCAAAACTCCATATGTTTTAAAATTGTGTAGGTTAATTATTCCTTAGATATATTCACTGATTATAGGCGTGTAAATTTGGTTTGAATCTGATATATTTCTGTATCATTTGGCATTATATGGAGTATCAAAGTCAGTATATGCAATTGATAGACTCACATGGGCGTGTTTTGCATTTATCTTGCCCAAGTAGCAGTGCATTGATAAATATGTAGTATTTATGGATGAATTAGATTTGTCGTGACATAGAACATATTTATTTTGTTTACTTTTTTGAGTTTAACGAGCTAGATCTTATTAAACCGAAAACGTTCGATTTTATGAAGGTTAATAAGTAATGTACCGCAACTGTAAACTTTGCCCTGCTAAACACGAAAGGTAAATCTCCTTTTTTTTCTAATTTTGTGTTTCCTTATCTCTCTTAGTTTCATTGGCGTTTCATGTATCCCTGTATTCAGAATTCTTGATGGTGAAGTCGAGAAGTTATTTGATGTGATAACTACCAAGGGAAAGAAGGCAACAATTAGGTTTAAGATGGAAAACTCAAAATTACATGTGGGTTTTGGAGAAATTGAAAAAATAGAAAGTGTAAAGCAGAAAGTATAGGAAGAGTGTTGGTGTGATTCTGTAAAAGAAAATCAAGAAAATGAAATTGTTGAAGGTGAGAAGAAAGATGAAGTTATTGACGTAGAAATGAGGGAAACATGGGAGCAGAAGAAGGGAGTAGTATGGTGGAAGGTTTCTTGAAGTTTTATGTTTTAGGGGTTAGTCCAATTTGGAGCTTCTTTATAGTTGTTATTGTTTAGGTGATATGGCACTTTATTAGATTTGAAGGACTATTTCACTATTTTCTCATTTATTTTCCTTTTAAAAATATAGATTTAGTCATTGATCTTTTTAAAAAAGTTAAAAGTTCCTTTCCCTGATGAACAGTCACTTCCTCGGCTGAAAAGTCATTTTCTTCGTCACTTTCTATCTAGATTTTTACCCCAACTACGACAATTTCTTCCTCTCTCCGCGGTTCACTCATGAGAATCTAATTCGTCAACGAAAATCCTGAAATATTTCGTTAGTTATATGAAATCGTTAGTACTGCGTTGTAGTTAGCATGGAACAATTGACTTTGGCTCTCTCTGCTTACAAAGAACAATTTCAGTAGGTAAAACCCTAATTTATTCCCTCTGCGCTTTCTTAATATCATTTGTAGTTCTCCAAAGAATTTTCTTCCTCAATTTCGTTTTAATTTTGTCATGTTTAGTTTAAAAGCCCATTTCTTTTTTCTTTTCTGATAACTTACGCCAGCGTTTTCTGCCAAACGAAAACTTCCTCTAAGCCAAGTTTTGGCCCCTAAAACTCCGTCAAAAAAGTCAATCATCTTCTTCATCTGAGTCCAATGTTTTCTCATCGACCCATTCATTTGCATGCTCATACATATAGATGGTCGAATTTCCACCTTCTGATCATTATCTAACTTTTTTCTTTTTTTCTTCTTTCCTTCAATGGTGCAGTAGGGCCCTGGAAAAGTAAAAACGAGAAGAAGCAGATGAAGTAGGTGAAACAAAAAAAATTATGTACGGATAACAAATGTTTCCTATATTACTCGGCCAAAAGAGGTTATGTAAAATATTGCAGAAATGTCAAAATTTAACAAGGTTTTCATTTACCTTATGCAATTGAGAGATTGGTTTTATAGTTGATGGAATTAGGCAGGAAAAACTTTAACAAGGTTTTAATTTACCTTATGCAGTTGAAATTGATTTTGAAGTTTGATGGAATTAGGCAGGAAAATCGAGAAGGCCTATCAAACCAATGACTTCGATAAGAAACAATTCTTTTACGACACACTCTTTTTAAAAAAAAATAAATGTGATGTCCATCTCACTAACAAAATATATCTAATCTTCAGATCTTTTGGTTTTAACACCCGCAATGTTGCACCACATATTTATGAAGTCCATTCATATATTGAAGATAGTCAATTTTTGAGGTAAACACCCAACTATAACACTATTATTTAGTGAAATGTTTCCAACTTCCACTGTAATGTTTTGTGTTGTGGTATACAGAACCTTCTTCTTGGCACGCATCTGATGGTATCCTATCTGGTTGGCAGTTTAAACCTTCAAAACTCCATATGTTTCAAAATTGTGTATGTTAATTATTTCTTAGATATATTCACTGATTATAGGCATGTAAATTTGGTTTGAATCTCATGTATTTCTGTATCATTTGGCATTATATGGAGTATCAAAGTCATTATATGCAATTGATACACTCATATGGGCGTGTTTTGCTTTTATCTTGCCCGAGTAGCAGTGCATTAATAAACATGTAGTATTTATGGATGGATTAGATTGGTCGTGACATAGAACATATTTATTTTGTTTACCTTTTTGAGTTCAATGAGCTAGATCTTATAAAACCGAAAACATTCGATTTTGTGAAGGTTAATAAGTAATGTACCGCAGCTGAAAACCTTTTCCTCCGAAAACATTCAGATGTGTATTCAGATTCAGATGTCTTAATCTTAATACACATTTTGATATGCAGACGTGTATTCAGATTCAGACGTCTTAATCTTAAAAAAAAAATGAGGCCTAAGGGACGTTTCAAAAGAAACCGTAAAGAAAGTAGCGGTTCCCTTCTATTAAAGGAGTTAGGGCTTGTACTATCAACTAACTCCTCTGCCAAAAGTGAGAAATGAAAATCATAATCGAACACTTTGATCGGACTGCAACATTCAAGCTATATGCATTGGATGCCCATCACTAATCTTCTTGGTAAACCGCTGTAAAATCATAGCTTAAGCTAAATTTGGTCCGGATGTTTTCCCAAAGAAAGACACAAATTAATAAAATTCGGCTTGCTTTCATGACAAATAACTCTTTGAAAGGCAAGTGAAGATCGAATCTTTTGATGTTGTTTGATGTCTTTTTATATTTCACTAATGAATAAAATTGTAACATGGTTTCTTTCAACCAAAAAATAAAAACACTTGCATTACCCTTTGTCTTTTGCATGTATCTATGCTTTTGATTTTGCAAAAATATGATAAGGAAATTTTTCTGCTTAGATGCAATTTACTGCATATATATTAGCGAGGACGAGGAGACAATGGTCGGCATGAAGTGTGTTAATTTCGTATAGTATTTGAATCCATTTTCATTTAACTCTTTTTTATTTCTCTTGTAGTAATTTTATTGTATTGGACAAGCATTTTGTTTTCCTTTTTATTTTTGGCACGCGTAATAGTGGTCATGTATTTTTATGTAGATAATACTGCTTAATTGAGATAATAGTGCACCTCTTTACAGGTCATGTAGATAATAGTGCTTAATTGAGAGGAATATTCTCTTTCTGATGCGAAGAAGGGCTTTGATAAGAAAAGTGAAAAAGGAATATTTTAGTTAGATTAGAGGCCAGATGTGTTTTAGAAAACAAAAGAAAGAAACGAAGAAAAGAAGAAAGAAGGGAAAGAGAAAAATAAATAAGAAAAATAGTGACAAAAATTTCAATTTGATTCCATCATCGAAATTGGTGCCATGATTTGTTATTTTCATTTGACTTTCCTTCATCTTTATTTCAAGTTCTGCATAATTATTTTGTAAAACTTTATATTTTCATCTAAGATCTCTCCATTTGCTCCCAATCTCAAAGAAATATTTTAGTGCGAAGAAGAGTTTAGAATGATACATTTACTGCGAAAAGTAGAGAAAGTTGACAAAAGAGTTGTTTCGGTTTGTCTATCTTAATAGTTATTGAGCAATATTAGTTCGTTTTTCAAAAACTATACCCAATTAATGCTCTTCATTTTTTGGTATTGGTCATATGAACTCATTTATTGATCAGGCATATCTTAACATTGTTCTTGCATTATCAAATTCTATCTGTTATATTTTTTTTTGCATATTCTCTTAATTTATCGTGTCTGTTTAAGTTAAGATGAGTTCAAGGAATATTGAAAAAGAAAGCAACAATTATTTGAATTCGTGTATAACATTAACAGAAGAGAATAGAAATTTTTAAGCGTAAAGAAGGGGGAAAATATTTTTCTTTTTAAAAATAACGTACGAGAGAGGGAGAAAATAAAAGGAAGGGAACAAAACAATGTCATATAAGAAATAGCAGTAGAAAAAGAATTAAAAATAATAATAATAATAATAATAATAATAATAATAATAATAATAATAATAATAATAATAATAATAATAATAATAATAATAATAATAATAATAATAATAATAGAAACACCAAGGCAAAGTCAGCAATAGGGTTTTATTTAGAGGAAGATTAAGGAATAAAAATGAAAAGGCCCCCCCTCACACACACACAAGTAAAAATTTCCCCTTTTTCGCTTTACAAGATTTTTGATAATAATATATGTAGTGGTTTATTTGAGCTCTAACTTTACTAAATGCATGTATATTTGTGATTTCAGTTTTTATACTGAAAAAAAGTATCTATTCTATCTCCACAAAATTTATAAAAATATTATTTTTACATAAATGTGTGTCTTTTACAACGGCAAATTTCCTAGTTCTAATATAATCTTGGAGAGCTTTTCACAAGAGACTTCAATTTATCATATATTTTTATATATTACTGAAACTCTCATACAATTTCAACTCTACTAACATAACCAGACGTAAATTTTATTATATATTTTTATATAATAATGAAACCAATGCATTGGTCAACCCATATAACATAACAAGGAACTGAACAACGACTACTAGTACAAAAAAGAAAAAAAAAACACAACAACAACCAGTAAATTAATATTAGTGGGGTCTAGGGAGGTGTAATAACCCAACCGATCATTTTAACTTTTAGAATCTCGTTCCCTAAAATAAAACTTTCTGTAGGTGCTTGTAATGATTTATGACTTGCGGGGATGGTTGGTTCGGGATTTGAAAGTGTTTGAGGTGAAACCGAAACACTTGGTTCCTTAAGTTGGCCTTAAAGTGCTAAGTTTGATTTCGGTCAATATTTTGAGAAAACGATCCCGGAATAGAATTTTAATGATTCCAACAGTTCCGTATGGTGATTTTGGACTTAGGAACGTGATCGAAATTTTATTTGGAAGTCCGTAGTGAAATTAGGTTTGAAATGGCTAAAATGGGAATTTAAAGTTTGAAAGTTTGACCGGGGAGTTGACTTTTTGATACCGGAGTCGGAATCCAGTACCGAAAATTTTCATAGCTCCATTATGTAATTTATGACTTGTGTGTAAAATTTGAGGTCAATCGGAGTTGATTTGATAGGTTCCGACATCGAATGTAGAAGTTGAAAATTCTAAGTTTCATTAAGCTTGAATTGGAGCATGATTCGTGATTTTAGCGTTGTTTGATGTGATTTGAGGTTTCAAATAAGTTTGTATGATATTTTAGGACTTGTTGTTGTTTTGGGTTGAGGTCCCGAGGGTCTCGGGTGAGTTTCGGATGGTTAACGGATCAAAAGTAGGACTTAGCTGCTGCAAAAACTGCTGCAATTTTTCTACTGAAAATGCTGTCAAAATCGGACTGCCTGTCAAAATCGAGCTGCCTGACAAAAACCGAACCCCTGACAAAAATCGAGGTCCCTGACAAAATCGAGGACCCTGACAACTCGAACCCCCTGACAAAATCGAGCTCCCGAGATCGAGCTCCCAAGATCGAACTGGACAGATCGAGCTCCCAAGATCGAACTGGATAGATCGAGCTACCAAGATCGAACTGGACAAATCAAGCTCCCAAGATCGAACTGGGTAGATTTGTAAATTATAAAAACAAAGGCATTCAACCCATTTGCCATTTTGACAAATTTGAGCTTGAACAGAGGCGACTTTTGACAGATTTTCAAGGAAAGACATTTGAGGTAAGTGATTCTAACTCGGATTTGATAAATATACACGAATATATTATTGTTTTCACAATTTAATTAGTGTTTTGAGATTGAAATTTGGAAAAAGTTTAGAAATCTCATAGAAACGAAATTTTGAGATTTCGGTATCGATTCGGAGTCGGATTTGAGTGAAACTGGTATGGTTGGACTCGTAATTGAATGGGTTGTCGGATTTCATAACTTTCGCCGGATTCCGAGATGTGGGCCTCGCAGGCGAATTTTTAATTAATTTCGGATCTTTTCTTTAAAATGTAGTATTTTCTTATAGAATTGATTTCTATAATATTTAGTGATTGTATCGAATTATTTTGGTTAGATTCGAGCCAGACGGAGTTGGATAATCATGATAAAGGCCTTATAGTGGATTAAATTAGAGCAAGACGAGATAAGTCTCTTGTCTAATCTTGTGAGGAGGAAATTACCTCATAGGTGATTAAGATTAAATAATTGTTGCTAATTGTGGGGGCTACATACGCACGAGGTGACGAGAGTCCGTGCGTAGCTACTATTAATGCTAAAGTCCGGGTAGTTTAGGACTCAAAGCATGTATTACTTGTGTAAATTATATTCTTTGATTAATTAATATTAATTGATATATATGAATATATTGTGAATTGTTTGATAAAGATATTAAAGGATGGAAATCTCATATATATGAATATATATTGTGAATTGTTTGATAAAGATATTAAAGGATGGAAATCTCATAGGCTTGATTTTCTATTTAAATCAATTAATTGTTAAAAGAAATTATTCTCCTCCCAAATTTATCTTATAATAAACATACTGTCCTTCTGGAGGCACATAAGAAAATGTCCTTCTTTCTTGTGGAGCGGGCCGAACGCCTCGGCAGGATAGATGCATCTATGGATCGCGCCGCACGTCCCTTGGCAGTATACACGACACTCTGGATCGGGCCGTACGTCCTCGGCAGAAATCATGCTTAATAATAATAATTACACGATACTTTAATAATTTATTTCAGCTTGAGAAGCTAATTAATAAATTAAAAAATCCTTGGAATTTAACGAATTATTATTCTTGCTTGTTTATGGAATTAATTATTACTCCTGTAAATGAGATTTAAATTGATAAATTAGAATTTTTCTGAATTGAAGGAATTTAATTAATATATTGAGAATTGTTACATTTAAAGGAATTTGATTATCTCTGCAGATTAAATAAATTATTGTAAATTCTGTAAATCATGCTGATTTAAATATTCTAGTTATATTTCAGTTATTATTATTGACCCATAGTGAGTATCAAAGTTGGCCATCTCGTCTCTACCACTTCGAGATTAGGCTTGATACTTATTGGGTACACGTTGTTTACGTACTCATACTATACTTGCTGCACTTTTTGTGCAGGATCTGAGACAGGTACCAGTGGAGGACCTATCATCACATACCCACGTCATCCCGAGGCATAGTGGTGAGCTGCCTTTCTGAGCCGTTCTGCAGCTACCAGTGTCTCTTCTTATATTTATATTCTGTCTATTTCATTTCAGACAGTATTTGGAGTTTTGTATAATCTACTAGATGCTCATGCACTTGTGACACCGGGTCTTGGCACACACACATTGGTAGAAGTTGGTATTTTATTATTTTCTTGGAATAAAAGTTTAACCAATGTACGTATGACTTATTAGTTGGCTTGCCTAGCTGTAGTGTTGGGTACCATCACGACCTATAGGTGAAATTGGGTCGTGACAATATGGTATCAGAGCACTAGGTTCATGTAGGTCTCACAAGTTATGAGCAGACCTAATAGAGTCTTGGGGATCGGTACGGAGACGTCTGTACTTATCTTCGAGAGGCTATATGGTGTTAGGAAACTACCTTTCTTCATATTCTATCGTGCAATTGATGTAGTACTAAATATCCTTCTCTTATTCTCTTACAGATGGTGAGAACACGCTCTAATGAGATTCCAGACCAGGGAAGAGCTACTCCCCCAGTTGCTAAAGGCCGAGGAAGAGGCCGAGGGAGGGCTCCAGCCCGTGGTAGAGGGCGAGGACGTCCCATGACTATTCCGGTGAGGTGCCTGTGGCAGAGCCAGCTCCGGTGGACTTCACATCTGCACCAGGATTTCAGGATGTCATGGGTCGTATGCTGTGATTCATGGATAATATGACTCAGGCCAGTTTATTTCCGGCAGACCTAGCCACATCTCAGGCGGGCGGGGGAGCACAGACCCCTACCGCGCAGGCTCATGGACAAGCAGTTGCTGTATATCAGACCCAGGGTGCACTACCCGTGGGTGGAGTCCAGCCAGTGGCAGTAGCTACACCTGAGCCCAGGCCAGCTGTAGCCGCCGATCCTCAGAAACTATTGGACAGATGGACTAGACTACATCCTCCTGTCTTCGGGGGTAAGCGACATGAGGATCCACAGGATTTCATTGATCGTTGCAAGGATAGACTGTACAACGTGAGGATATTGGAATCCCATGGGGTTGATTTCGTTACTTTTCAGCTAGAGGGTAGAGCCCGTAGATGGTGGCAGTCTTATGCTCTTGGCAGACCAGCAGATTCTCCTCCCATGACTTGGGACAAGTTCACCCGTATCTTCTTGGACAGGTATATTCCATCCTCCCAGAGGGAAGAGTTGCGGTTTTAGTTTGAGCAGCTCCAGCAGGGTCAGATGTCAGTGACTGATTATGAGGCGAGGTTTTCTGAATTATCTCGCCATGCACTAATGATACTCCCTACTGAGGCGGAGAGAGTGCGAAGGTTTCTAGCCGGTTTACATACTGGTATTCAGGCCACTATGGCTCGAGAGGTTGAGATGGGTACTTCTTATGAGCGAGTTGTAGATATAGCCCGGAGGATTGAGGGTGTACCTCAGCGGAGCCGAGAGCAGATTATGAGAGATAAGCGGTTCAGGTACTCTGGAGAGTTCAGAGGTGCTCCGTCCGGGGGCAGAAGTCAGTTCGTGAGGGGACAGTCCAGCAGACCCCCATATCCAGCACCACCACCTCCTCAAGATGCTCCAGTGCGACCTTATCTCAGTGCTATCCCAGAGAGTTCTTACCGCCTACAAGCTATTCAGGATCCTCCCAATGGGTATTTAGGTCCCCAGGGCCAGACACTTAGTCAGCAGCCCATCGCACCGAAGAGTTGTTACGAGTGCGGGGATCCTAGTCACATGCGGAGGTTTTGCCCCAGGCTTCGAGGTAGACCAGTACAGCAGGGTCAGCAGCCTATGCTTACCGGACCAGTTGCTCCACCAGAAGTCCGATCACCCAGAGGTGGAGGACAGGTGTGTAGGGGTCGTCCTAGAGGTGGAGGTCAGCCAGGCGGAGGCCAAACAGTTGGCGCTCTAGCTCGGTTCTATGCTTTTCCGGCTAGACCAGATGCAGAGGCCTCAGATGCTGTGATTACAGGTATTATTTCTGTTTGTGGCAAAGATGCCTCAGTATTATTTGATCCAGGATCTACGTATTTATATGTGTCATCTCTATTTGCTCCATTCCTGGGTGTTTCTCGTGAGTCCTTGAGTACTCTTGTATATGTGTCCACTCCTGTGGGCGATTCTGTTGTTGTGAACCGGATCTACCGGTCCTGTATTATTACATTCTATGGTTATGAAACTAGAGCAGATCTCCTATTGCTTGAGATGATCGATTTTGAAATTATTCTGGGTATGGACTGGTTATCTCCATATCATGCTATTCTAGATTGTCATGCCAAGACTGTTACCTTGGCTATTCCAGCATTTCCTAAGCTGGAGTGGAAAGGTTCGCCTATTAGTTCATTTAATCGAGTTATTTATTTTATAAAGGCTCAACACATGGTTGAGAAGGGTTGTTTGGCTTATCTAGCCTATGTTCGGGATACTACTACAGAGACTTCGGCTATTGATTTAGTGCCTATAGTTCAGGAGTTCCCCGATGTATTCCCGTCAGATCTTCCAGGTATGCCACTTGATCGTGATATTGATTTCTGTATTTACTTGGCTTCAGATACCCAGCCTATATCTATCCCATCGTATCGCATGGCTCCGAAAGAATTGAAAGGATTGAAAGAACAGCTTGAAGAGTTACTAGCCAAAGGGTTCGTCAGACCGAGTGTATCGCCTTGGGGTGCACCAGTATTATTTGTGAAAAAGAAGGATGGAACAATGCGAATGTGTATTGATTATCGCCAATTGAACAAAGCCACTATTAAGAACAAGTTCCCGTTGCCGTGTATTGATGATCTATTTGACCAGTTGCAGGGTGCTAGGGTATTCTCTAAGATCGACTTGAGGTCGGGGTACCATCAGTTGAAGATTCGGGATTCGGATGTTCCGAAGACTGCTTTCCGTACTAGATATGGTCATTATGAGTTTCTGGTAATGTCTTTTGATTTAACTAATGCCCCGACAGCATTTATGGATCTGATGAACAAGGTATTTATGCCATATATTGATTTGTTTGTCATTGTCTTCATTGATGACATATTAATCTATTCGCGCAGTAAGGAGGAACATGAGCAGCATATGAGATTAGTGCTTCAAACATTGCGGGAACAAAAGCTATATGCTAAGTTCTCTAAATGTGAGTTCTGGCTTGAGTCTGTAGCATTTTTGGGACATATTGTATCGGGCGAAGGTATTAAAGTTGATCCCAAAAAGATTGAGGCAGTTCAGAATTGGCATCGTCCCACTTCGGCGACTGAGATCAGGAGTTTTCTGGGTTTGGCAGGTTATTATCGTCGGTTCGTGGAAGGTTTTTCATCTATTGCAGCACCTTTGACCAAATTAACCCAGAAGGGTGCCCCATTCCGATGGTCCGATGATTGTGAGGTGAGCTTTCAGAAGCTCAAGACATCATTGAATACAGCACCAGTGTTAGTGTTGCCTTCCGGTTTGGGGATGTATACAGTGTATTGCGACGCTTCGCGCGTTGGCTTGGGTTGTGTATTGATGCAGGAAGGGCAAGTTATTGCATATGCTTCACGTCAGCTGAAGCCCCACGAAAAGAATTATCTGGTACATGATTTGGAGTTAGCTGCGATTGTTCACGCTCTTAAGAATTGGAGGCATTATCTTTATGGGGTATCTTGTGAAGTTTACACTGATCATCGCAGTTTGCAGCATTTTTTCAAGTAGAGGGACCTAAATTTGTGACAACGCAGATGGCTGGAGTTACTAAAAGATTATGATATTACTATCTTGTATCATCCGGGCAAAGAAAATGTGGTTGCAGATGCCTTGAGCAGAAAGGCGGAGAGTATGGGTAGTTTGGCTTTCATTTCAGCAGAGGAAAGACCATTAGCCTCAGATATTCAGTCTTTGGCTAACAGACTTGTGAGGCTGGATATTTCAGAGCCCATCCGAGTTCTTGCATGTGTTGTGGCCCGGTCTTCACTATTTGAACAGATCAAGGCTCGCCAGTATGATGACCCACACCTGGTGGTTCTTCGTTAAACGGTACTACGAGATGATACCAAGGAAGTTACTATTAGAGTGGATGGTGTTCTGCGACTCCAGGATCGTCTATGTGTTCCTAATGTGGATGGGCTGAGGAAAAAGATCTTGGAAGAGACACACAGTTCTCGATATTCTATTCATCCAGGTGCTACTAAGATGTATCGTGACTTGAGGCAACATTATTGGTGGCGACGAATGAAAAAGGACATAGTTGAGTATGTACCTCGGTGTCTAAATTGCCATTGTTGATAAACAGATTTGCCAGTTGAGATCCAAGAGGATTTCTGTAGTAAAAGTCCAGTGGAGGGGCCAACCAGTCGAGGAAGCGACTTGGAAAACCGAGGAAAGCATGCGAAGCAGATATCCAGACTTATTCAGCACTTCAGGTATAATTCTAAACCCGTTCGAGGACGAACGTTTGTTTAAGAGGTGGAGAATATAATGACCCAACCGGTCATTTTAACTTTTAGAACCCCGTTCCCTAAAATAAAACTTTTCGTAGGTGCTTGTAATGATTTATGACTTGCGGGGATGGTTAGTTCGGGATTTGGAAGTGTTTGAGGTGAAACCAGAACACTTGGTTCCTTAAGTTGGCCTTAAAGTGCTAAGTTTGACTTCGGTCAACATTTTGAGAAAACGACCCCGGAATAGAATTTTGATGATTCCAACAGCTCCGTATGGTGATTTTGGACTTAGGAGCGTGATCGGAATTTTATTTGGAAGTCCGTAGTGAAATTGGGCTTGAAATAGCTAAAATAGGAATTTAAAGTTTGAAAGTTTGACCGGGGAGTTGACTTTTTGATACCGGAGTCGGAATACAGTTCCGAAAATTTTCATAGCTCCATTATGTAATTTATGACTTGTGTGTAAAATTTGAGGTCAATCGGAGTTGATTTGATAGGTTTCGACATCGAATGTAAAAGTTGAAAATTCTAAGTTTCATTAAGCTTGAATTGGAGCATGATTCGTGATTTTAGCGTTGTTTGATGTGATTTGAGGTTTCAAATAAGTTTGTATGATGTTTTAAGACTGTTGGTGTTTTGGGTTGAGGTCCCGAGGGCCTCGGGTGAGTTTCGGATGGTTAACGGATCAAAAGTAGGACTTAGCTGCTGCAAAAGCTGCTGCAATTTTTCTGCTGGAAATGCTGTCAAAATCGGGCTGCCTGTCAAAATTGAGCTGCCTGAAAAAAATCGAACCCCTGACAAAAATCGAGGTCCCTGACAAAATCGAGGACCCTGACAACTCGAACCCCCTGACAAAATCGAGGTCCCTGACAAAAATCGAGCTCCAAAGATCGAGCTCCCGAGATCGAGCTCCCAAGAACGAGCTTCCGAGATCGAGCTCCCAAGATCGAACTGGACAGATCGAGCTCCCAAGATCGAACTGGGCAAATTTGTAAGTTATAAAAACAGAGGCATTCAACCCATTTGCCATTTTTGACAAATTTGAGCTTGAACAGAGGCGACTTTTGACAGATTTTCAAGGAAAGACATTTGGGGTAAGTGACCAAAGATCGAGCTCCCGAGATCGAGCTCCCAAGAACGAGCTCCCGAGATCGAGCTCCCAAGAACGAGCTGGACAGATCGAGCTCCCAAGATCGAACTGGACAGATCGAGCTACCAAGATCGAACTGGACAGATCGAGCTCCCAAGATCAAACTGGGCAGATTTGTAAGTTATAAAAACAGAGGCATTCAACCCATTTGCCATTTTTGACAAATTTGAGCTTGAACAGAGGCGACTTTTGACAGATTTTCAAGAAAAGACATTTGGGGTAAGTGATTCTAACTCGGATTTGATAAATATACACGAATATATTATTGTTTTCACAATTTAATTAGTGTTTTGAGATTGAAATTTGGAAAAAGTTTAGAAATCTCATAGAAACAAAATTTTGAGATTTCGGTATCGATTCGGAGTCGAATTTGAGTGAAACTGGTATGGTTGGACTCGTAATTGAATGGGTTGTCGGATTTCATAAGTTTTGTCGGATTCCGAGATGTGGGCCCCGCGGGCGAATTTTTAATTAATTTCGGATCTTTTCTTTAAAATGTAGTATTTTCTTATAAAATTGATTCCTATAATATTTAGTGATTGTATCGAATTATTTTGGCTAGATTCGAGCCAGACGAAGTTGGATAATCGTGAAAAAGGCCTTATAGTGGATTAAATTGGAGCAAGACGAGGTAAGTCTCTTGTCTAATCTTGTGAGGGGGAAATTACCTCATAGGTTATTAAGATTAAATAATTATTGT
Organism: Nicotiana tabacum; assembly: GCF_000715075.1. NCBI lineage: Eukaryota > Viridiplantae > Streptophyta > Magnoliopsida > Solanales > Solanaceae > Nicotiana > Nicotiana tabacum. Next base: position 112,200,318 of record NC_134098.1, on the reverse strand, counting down.
GGGGGCTACGTACGCACGAGGTGACGAGAGTCCATGCGTAGCTACTATTAATGCTAAAGTCCGGGTAGTTTAGGACTCAAAACATGCCTTACTTGTGTAAATTGTATTCTTTGATTAATTAATATTAATTGATATATATGAATATATTGTGAATTGTTAGATAAATTAATATTAATTGATATATATGAATATATTGTGAATTGTTTGATAAAGATATTAAAGGATGAAAATCTCATAGGCTTGATTTTCTATTTAAATCAATTAATTGTTAAAAGAAATTGCTCTCCTCCCAAATTTATCTTATAATAAACATACTGTCCTTCCGGAGGCACATAAGAAAATGTCCTCCTTTCTTGTGGAGCGGGCCGAACGCCTTGGCAGGATAGATACATCTATGGATCGCGCCGCACGTCCCTCGGCAGTGTTCACGACACTCTGGATCGGCTTGTACGTCCTCGGCAGAAATCGTGCTTAATAATAATAATTACACGATACTTTAATAATTTATTTCAGCTTGAGAAGCTAATTAATAAATTGAAAAATCCTTGGAATTTAATGAATTATTATTCTTGCTTGTTTATGGAATTAATTGTTACTCTTGTAAATGAGATTTAAATTGATAAATTGGAATTTTTCTGAATTGAAGGAATTTAATTATTATATTGAGAATTGTTACATTTAAAGGAATTTGATTATCTCTACTAATTAAATAAATTATTGTAAATTCTGTAAATCATGCTGATGTAAATATTCTAATTATATTTCAGTTATTATTATTGACCCATAGTGAGTGTCAAAGTCGGCCATCTCGTCTCTACCACTTCGAGATTAGGCTTGATACTTACTGGGTACACGTTGTTTACGTACTCATACTACACTTGCTGCACTTTTTGTGCAGGATCTGAGATAGGTACTAGTGGAGGACCTATCATCACATACCCACGTCATCCCGAGGCATAGTGGTGAGCTGCCTTTCTAAGCCGTTCTGCAGTTACCAGTGTCTCTTCTTATATTTATATTCTGTCTATTTTATTTCAGACAGTATTTGAAGTTTTGTATAATCTACTAGATGCTCATGCACTTGTGACACCGGGTCTTGGCACACACACATTGGTAGAAGTTGGTATTTTATTATTTTCTTGGAATAAAAGTTTAACCAATGTACGTATGACTTATTAGTTGGCTTTCCTAGCTGTAGTGTTGGGCACCATCACGACCTATAGGTAAAATTGGGTCGTGACAATATGGTATCAGAGCACTAGGTTCACGTAGGTCTCACAAGTTATGAGCAGACCTAATAGAGTCTTGTGGATCGGTACGAAGACGTCTGTACTTATCTTCGAGAGGCTATATGGTGTTAGGAAACTACCTTTCTTCATATTCTATCGTGCAATTGATGTAGTACTATATATCCTTCTCTTATTCTCTCACAGATGTAGTACTAAACTACCTAGAGCTCTGATACTAACTTTTCACGACCTAAAATTCAACTAGTCGTGACGGCACCTAACCCAACCCCCTAGGTAAGCCAATTAACCACTATCCAATGTTATGAGATTTATTAAGAGAAGAACTAATAATACAACTGCTTTTATACAAGAATTTCTCAAGGACTAGTAGTACAAATCATGAGCTTCTAAGATTTAGATTTATACAAGACTGAATTGAAATAATTACAACATCTCTTTGAAACGTAAATGAACAAAATTCAAATCTAATGCTACCAAGGATAAGTGATAGCCATAACTGGAACACAGGTACATCTTCGGATCCAGCTCCCACCGTACGCAGCAACATCTGCATCCAACATATGCACACAATGTGCAGAAGTATAGTATGAGTACAACCGACCTCGTGTACTCAATAAGTAACAAACCTAACCTTAGGTTGAAAGAAGTGACGAGCTAGGACAAGGGTCAGATTCCAACTCCAATAACCAGCCACAGTTTACAACAATATAATGAAAATGGTACAAGAAAATAACTTAGGAATAAGATTCTCAACTCGTTCACAGTTATGGAAAATAGGCATGCTTTTTAAGTATAACAATAAATCTCAATTCTTCCACCGAAAACACAAAAAACATATGAGTAAGTTTAAAAACTGTGATTTTCCCAAAAATCTTTCAATAATAAATAAGATGTTTTATTTTCAAATAGCAAGAGGAAAGTACATCTCTGTGCCTACGTGTAATTATGCAGGTGAAATCATGAATGTCACCAAAACCGGGTAGCATGAGGAAATGCATTTCTATGCCAGTTTCTCAAGTACGCATGTCAAATTCAATACATCTCAGTGATAAACTCATGTACTCACACTCTCAGGGTACTTAATCTCACTGTCTCATATTCTCACTCACCATGCTCAATACTCAACTCACTCAGTACTGTACAAGGCATATTCAGCCCAAACATAAATAAATCCAGGGCAGATCCAGCCCAATGCAAATGAATCCAGGACAGATCTAGCCTAAAAATCCATAGCAACTGTGTCCACTATGGATGTGCAGACACCAGAGGGGCCGATCCAGCCCAAGCGCTATAATAAGCCAAATCCTGGCATAAATCAATAAAGTTTGTTGCGGCGTACAGCCCGATCCCATAAATATCACTCACAACATGCCCTCGGCCTCACTCGGTCATCAATCTCTCCAGTCTCTCAGGCTCACAAGAATCATGATAATCAGCCCAAACAGTGATGCTATGATGTATAAATAAAGGACAACGGAAACTCAGATATGATATGCAAATAATAGTTGTGACTGAGTATAAATTTCAAATTTAAGCAATTAATTCAACATGCAATCTCCTTGGGTCCCAATAGTACCAGCATGTGGCCTACGCATGATTTCTAACAAGGATCAATTAATCTAGCACATAGAGATTTTACGGTTACAAATAAGATTAGGTAACTACACAATACCACAGAAACAACCGAGTCATGACTCACACGGTGCACGCCCACACGCCTCTCACCTAGCAAGTGTGTCACCTCAACACCAAACACATAACACGTATATTCGGGATTCATACCCTCAGCACCAAGTTTAGAAGTATTACATAAACCGAACAAATCAAATCCAATACCGAGCAAGACAAACAATGTTCCAAAAATGCCATCTTGCAGGAATCGAACTCCGAACAGCTCGAAACTAGCCAAAGGCAATTCAAATACATCAAATGAATCCCAAGGAAACAATTCCAAATGATAAAGGTCGAATCTTTAATCAAAAGCCCAAAGTCAACCAAAAAGTCAAACCCAGGCTCGCACTTTGGAACCCGATAAAACTTACAAAATCCGACAACCCATTCAATTACGAGTCCAACCATACTAGTTTCACTCAAATTCGACTCCGAATCGATGTTCAAAACTCAAGAATTCACTCTATGAAAATTTAATCATCCCCCCCCCCCCAACTTTCTCCTTTGAAATCATTAACCAAATGCTAAAAATATAGATATATTCATGAAATATAAACAAAATCGAATAGAGAACACTTGCCCCAATCCATATGGTAAAAATCGCCTCAAATATTGCTTCAATTCGAGCTCCATAGCTCCAAATATGCAAAAGTGGCTGAAACCTCTAAAATAGATTACTCTATAATCACTGGGCAAATTAATGAATCGCGATCGCGAAAATACCATCGCGATCGCGAAGAACAAAAATACACTGCCCAGAATTACCCTCCGCGATCGCGGATCAACCTTCGCTAACACGAAGAACAACCATAACTGCCTCCCAACAATTACCCTACGTGATCGCGTAACTATCCATGCGAACGCGATGACCACATGTATCTGAACTATGTGATCGCAACACAATCAGTGCTAACGTGAATGAGAAACCAACCTCTGCCCAGCTCAGCCCAAATCACTACGTGAATGCATGCACACTTGCGCGGACGCGATACTCACTCTGCATCAACCTACACAAACATGTCTGGGGACTCGCAAACGCGATAAAAACCTTCTCCCCAACCATCAAACAACTCTACGCGATCGCGAACAAGGAAACCAGATGCTTAGTAGAACCAACAATGCAAAAATGAAGGAAAAAGATCCGAATTCGATCCAAAACACGCATGAGCCCTTCGGGACCACATCTGAACATCCCAACAAGTCCCATATCACAGACTTACTTGAGGCCTCAAATCACGCATAACAACATCGAAATGACGAATCGCACCTCGAATCGAACTTAATGAACTTTGAACTTGTTTTCAACTTCCAACACTCGTGCCGAAATATATCAAATCAACTCGAAATGAACTCAAATTTTGCACACAAGTCCCAAATGACGTAAAGAAGCTATTCCGATTCCCGAAACCATAATCCGAATCCAATATCCTCAAAGACAACTCTCGATCAAACTTATGAACTTTCCAAGCCTTCAAATTTCCAACTTTCGCCAATTAGCGTCGAATCCTTCTAGAAATATTCAAATGCAAATTCGGGCATACGCTCAAGTCCAAAATCATCACCCTAACCCAATGGAACCATCAAAGCTTTGTTCCGGGGTCAAATACACAAAAGTTAATTTTGGTCAACTCTTCCAATTTAAAACTTCAAACATGAAATTCATTCTTCCAAATCACTTCCGAATAACCTGAAAATCAAAACCGACGATTCACACAAGTCATAATACATCATACGGAGTTACTCATGCCCTCAAACTACCGAGAAAAGTGCAAATGCTCAAAACGACTGGTCAAGTCGTTACATTCACCCCCACTTAAACATAAGTTCGTCCTCGAACGTGCCAAGAGTTGTTCCAAAGTCGTCAATGACTGTGTAACCTTACCATGCATATACTCGGGGGTGATCCTACATCACACTATTATATATAGGCCTGATAACACAACATAACCAAAGATTATTACTTCAACCTTAGCCCGTAAACCACATAATCCAATTCCAACATCTGGGATTTCCTATAAGACTCGAATCTCGCATCTACACACTGTATAAGTCTGAACAAGCTGTATCAAGCCATAACCATAACCCAAGATGTAATCCCATGATATACCACATAAATCACGTACTAGCAACAATAACTTCTGACCACCATAACTACTCAGAACAAACCCGGTATCGGTAATAAACCTCATATCAAACAAAACCTCATTCTAAAATCTCTGTACACTGCCGATGATGAAAGAAACATGCAGAAACTCATAACCACTCCTCAGATCAACGAGTCATGGAGCCCTCTCTCGTCCGATAAGAACTAAAGCCAAACCTTAAGTCGACTTCCGATATTATTCCCCTATCCATACTGTAATCAAATCTGATAGTATCCATTCTAGGTCCAATGACCCCATCTCATCAAACACAATCATTCTAATGACATGCCACACCAATACAACTCTAAGCCACAAAATGTGCAATCCGTGCATCAATAAGCAACAATTCAAATGTACTCAATCTTAGAAAATGGCTCAAATGAGAGAACCATCTCGCAAACTCAACAAGTACCACCACTACGCAATGTTAAGAACCTATCACACATAGTAGGACCAAGACACATGAATCTAACACAAAGGATCATATCATATCATAACCCAACTGTAGTTATGTGACCCATCCAAACACCGATCCATATGAAATACCTCGAGCCCCAATGCTCAAAATCAACAACCATAAGCAATTTGACACCAAGTACACAAGCGCAGGACCATAATCATGGGGAAGCAAATAACATAAAATACCACATCCCTAAAAAACCATAACTAAGGCAGAATCAACCATTCAACACCCGAATAACCATCTCGCTCAAATTTCGCTACAAGGCCCAAACAAAACCACACCATGTGTGCATATAACCAACAAATCACAACCCCTCGTAACATAAAAGAGTAACACATAGACATATCCGAACACCAACAAGATCTATTCTAACCGAATGACATACCCTTCAGCAATTTGGGATAGGCATCGGTCGGTTCGGTTCGGTTAATTCGGTTTTCGATTTGTGATTTTAATAACCAAAATCGAATCATAATAACTTCGGTTTGGTTTGATTTATTCATGTTTAGTTCAGTATAATCGGTTCGTTTTCAGTTTCAAGCCATGGCAAAAATAGTACGAAACAATGAAAATAGACTACTTTTTACAGTCGATGCAAGTGCTTCTATTGTCTTCAACTAACCCATATACGTATATATATCTTTAAAAAAATATACATAAAATACGGAACATATATTTTTTGTTTATGTTGTTGTATCAAAGTTTATGTTGTGGTGTTGATGATAGTACAGTTTGACACGGAAGAGAGAACTAAAGCTAATGCCGCCACTACCAAAGGTTAATTTATTTGATTTATTTCCCACTACCAAAGACCAACGAAGAAAGTAATAAATCAGCAAGCACAATAAAAATTCATTAAAAAAATTAAGAAATTAAAATGAAATGAAGCAAAAGTTACCTGAAAGAAGAGAGAAGCAGAAGCTTAGAGTAAGAAGAATGGCTACGAAAAGCTATGCTTGATAACTGAAACCCATCATATTTTTTCCTTTTCCTTTTACCAAATTGTTTAAGATTTAACACTTTCTCAGTATTTTCTAGCAAATCAGCTTTAAGCTATGGATAAAGTGAAGTGAGTAGTGAAAACAAGGAATGTGAAAAACAAGTAAAAAATTTGATTTTTTAATTTTTCAGTTTAACCGAAAATCGAACCATTAAAATCGACCACCGAACCGAACACCAAATTTTTTAAAACTATAAACCGTAAACTGACCGAATAAACCAAAAAACTGAAACCGAATAAATTAAAATTTTTGGTTCGGCCGATTTTTTTGATTCGGTCGGTATTATGCCCACCCCTATAAGCAATAACGGTATCGAGTCAACAAATCCGACCCGGTGTAGAATACACATCTTTCTCGGGCTTACCAATGAACCCCCAAATCAGCCCCGGTCATCCATATATAGATAAATAACTCTTTAAAAGTCAACAATGACCTAGCCATAATACATTCTATCATCTGGATAGCTTTGGCCACATCTTCACAGTCCATAAACACGAAACAATCTGCTTCTGAGAACTCTCGGTCTCCAAATCCATAGAACTCATGATTTACCATATCTGATCCCAACTCCACCGCCTGAATTTCTAACACATCACTCATACACGATCACCCCACTAGGAATACTTCGATAATTCTTCCATGCCATATAGCAAAATATAAATATCAGTAGTCAATCCACCAGGCGAGTACCACAGTACCAATGAAGCATCCGTAATTCAAAACTCAGTGCACCTTCTAAAATATACACTTTCCTCCAGCAATACCAAATAGTAATATCATTCACCTAGTCATCTGAAACCGTCTGTGTTGCCCAAGAGTTCAGGACCTTCCCTTCAAAACTGAATTGTGACCTTGCACACGCAAATCTTAATCCTGCACAACACACTGCATCAATCATGTCATCATATGAAAAGTACAAGGATCTCATAATCAACTCCGAGTCACAAGCAAACTACATACTCAATTAGCCAGGAACCTTTCACATGATCTCATCCAGTAGAAAATCACAATGCTCAACATGCTCCTCACGTCGGTAGGAAATATCTATCTCAAATCGTGGTAGAGACCATCGAGAACTCTCTGAAATCCATTTGCACGTAATCAAACCATCAGAACTGAATTTCTCTAACTCAACCAAGCCACGCAGGTTGCCAAAACCCAAGAGCATTGCCACAAAACACTTGTAGAGATTCACCACATCATAAGTACCCAAAGAACCGACCATGTCCATTACTGTGTTGACCCGACCTACTATCAAGTTGTCCTACTTCTCCGAGTTTTATTCTGAATTTCCTTCAAGTTGACACTTCTCCTTGACAGAACACTATGGTTCTTACCCAAAACTCACCACAAGAGATCCTAACATAAAACCACATCGCCCTAAGGTCCATCAGCCGTTGTATTCCCTCTTAAACACCCCAAAAGTACCACAACTAAGACACCCACTCCGAAGAGACCTTCTGTGAATCTAATGTCATTTATTTCTCCTTCCTGATACTGAAATGTAAAATCCATAATGATATGAAAATACCGCGAGTCTCGACACCATCTAATGTAAATCCCAGATTCTAGCCATATACAAACCCGAAAATCCTCAAATGCCACATATGAATCTTAAACTCTTTAGAACCTCCCCGAGAGTCATCCACTCTGCTCAAACCTCGATTGTACCACCCAAACGGGCCGGACGACCTATGCTCAATTAACACAACAACACCCCAAAGAAGTAATCTTTCCCTAGCGCAACCGAGCAAATTTCTACACCATGCACACTACATCCGTCATGAATAACAACTCAAATCATTCCATGATTTTCATATACCTATAAAGTGGAATATAACCCATATCCAAAAATTTCCTTGCTAAAGTCATCCTCAAAACCAGCCTCTGCAAGTCACAACTGATTCACAGTATACCTAAAACCGAAACCAACACAACACATAACCATGCAATCAAATCATCGATAGTAAACTCCCCCACTTGGCTCGAAGCCATTGATCAAAACACTCGATAACTCACAATGTCCATACTCTATTACTGCCATAATCGCGCACCGAAATTCAACTCAATCCTTCATAAGTTCATGTAACACAAACCATCTAATACCTCAAATCATCTGCAAATCTCGCATACATCCTCGTGACGGTCATGTCAACTATTACAACCGATCCAAACTCAAATCGCACAACTATAACCCATTGGTAGAAAAGAAATCCTCCACACAACATCATAAGGATCACACATCCGTAGATTACCCTGCAGGTTATAACCCACCTACTTAGCCTCAAACTGATATTTCTCTATACTCTTTTATAGCCACAACTACTACTCCATCACTTAATCTTCCTGAGTCTGAACCCATCAACAAGACATGAAAATCTACTTCGTTCCATAATTAAACAACATGAAAAGATCTGTCAATATACTTATAACTCGAGACTATACGTCAAATCAAGACAGAAATCAAGCACCCAATAGTCCTTTTTACATATCAAGCAAACTCTTCTCGCCACATTCAATCCGTCTGAACACATCCCGCAGTCACATCATACCCATCATATAGCCATGCAACTACTCCTCGAGCCACTAATTCCACTAATAGGGACACTACTGTACTTATAAGTCCAAAAGCACGTGCTCACACAATCGAAATCCCTGCGCTCATACTACATTCAAAACCTGGCATCAAGTCCTCTACACTGGCCCATCACCAGCACATAGAAATCACATCTCGCACCTCATCCATGGAATCACAAGGCGTCAATTTATAACTGATATCGAGCTCTCACGTGCACACACGAATGCGTGGAAAAAATTCAAAGAGTTACATTTCAAACTGAATCAATACCGCACGAAAAGGAAAGAAAAATGGGAAGTTTATCCTAAATGCCCCGTAGCCTCTCGAAGATAGGTCTGGATGTCATCATACCGATCCGTAAGACTCTACTAGATACTTGCTCATAACTCATAGAACCTATAAACCTAGAGCTCTGATACCAACTTGTCACGACCTAAAATTCAACTAGTCGTGACGGCACCTAACCCAACCCCCTAGGTAAGCCAATTAACCACTATCCAATGTTATGAGATTTATTAAGAAAGAAGAAACAGTAATACAAGTGTTTTTATACAAAACGTTTCTAAGGACTGGTAGTACAAATCATGAGCTTCTAAGATTTAGATTTTTTACAAGACTGAATTGAAATAAATACAACATCTGTTTGAAACGTAAATGAACAGAATTCGAATCTGATGCTACCAAGGACAAGTGATAGCCATAAATGGAACGCATGTATACCTTCAGATCCAGCTCCTGTCGTATGCAGCAACATACGCATCTAACATATGCACGCAATGTGCAGAAGTGTAGTATGAGTATAACCGATCCCATGTACTCAATAAGTAACAAACCTAACCTTAGATTGAAAGAAGTGACGAGCTGGGACAAGGTTCAGATTCCAACTCCAATAACCAACCACAGTTCATAACAATATAATGAAAATGGTACCAGAAAATAACTTAGGGATAAGATGCTCAACTCGTTCACAGTTACGTAAAATAGGCATGTTTTTCAAGTATCACAGTAAAACCCAATTTTTCCACCGAAGACACCAAAAACAAATGAGTAAGTTTGAAAACTGTGATTTTCCCAAAAACCTTTCATCAATAAATAAGATGTTTCATTTTCAGAGAGCAAGAGAAAAGTAAATCTATGTGCCTACGTGTAATTATGCAGGTGAAATCATGAATGTCACCAAAACCGGGTAGCATGAGGAAATGAATTTCTATGCTAGTTTTTCAGGTACGCATGTCAAATTCAATACATCTCACTGATGAACTTATGTACTCACACTCTAAGGGTACTCAGTCTCATTGTCTCATATTCTCACTCACCATGCTTAATACTCAGCTCACTCAGTCACTCAGTACTGTACAGGGAAGATCAAGCCCAGGGCAGATCCAGCCCAAACATAAATAAATCCAGGGCAGATCCAGCCCAATGCAAATGAATCCAGGAAAGATCCAGCCTAAAAATCCATAGCAATTGCGCCCACTATGGATGTGCAGACACCAGAGGGGCCGATCCAGCCCAAGCTCTATAATAAGCCAAATTCTAGCATGAATCAATAATGCATGTTGCGGCGTGCAGCCCTATCCCATAAATATCACTCACAATAGGCCCTCGGCCTCACTCAGTCATCAATCTCTCTAGTCTCTCAGGCTCACAATAATCATGATAATCAGCCAAACAGTGATGCTATGATGTATAAATAAAGGACAACGGAGACTCAGATATAATATGCAAATAATAGTTGTGACCGAGTATAAATTTCAAGTTTAAGCAATTAATTCAACATGTAACACGACCTCCGTGGGTCCCAATAGTACCAGCATGTGGCCTACGCATGATTTCTAATATGGATCATAGCTCAATTACTCTAGCACGTAGAGATTTTACGGCTACAAATAAGATTAGGTAAGTGCACAATACCGTAGAAATAACTGAGTCATGACTCACATGGTGCACGCCCACATGCCTGTCACCTAGCAAGTGCGTCACCTCAACACCAAACACATAACATGTATATTCATGGTTCATACCCTCAGCACCAAGTTTAGAAGTGTTACATAAATCGAACAAACCAAATCCAATACCGAGCAAGACAAACGATGCTCCAAAAATGCCATCTTGCAGGTACCGAACTCCGAACAGCTCAAAACTAGCCAAAGACAACTCAAATACATCAAATGAAGCCCAAGAAAATAATTCCAAATGATAAAGGTCAAATCTTAAATCAAAAGCCCAAAGTCAACCAAAACATAAAAATCAGGGCCCGCACCTTGGAACCTGACAAAACTCACAAAATCCGACAACTAATTCAATTACGAGTCTAACCATACTAGTTTCACTCAAATCTGACTCTGAATCGATGTTCAAAACTCAAGAATTCGCTTTATGAAAATTTAGTCATAAACCCCCAACTTTCTCTTTTGAAATCATCAACCAAATGCTAAAAAAGAAGATAGATTCATGAAATATAAACAAAATCGAATAGAGAACACTTACCCCAATCCATATGGTGAAAATCGCCTCAAACATCGCTTCAATCCAAGCTCCATAGCTCCAAATATGCAAAAGTGGCCGAAACCTCCGAAATAGAGTACTTTATAACCACTGGGCAAGCTAATGAATCGCAATCGCGAAGAAGAAAAATGCGCTGCCCAAAATTACCCTCCACGATCGCGGATCAACCTTCGCTAATGCGAAGAACAACCATAACTGCCTCCCAACAATTACCCTACGCGATCGCGTAACTATCCATGCGAACGCGAAGACCACATGTATCTGAACTATGCGATCGCAACACAATCAGTGCTAACGCGGAGGAGAAACCAGCCTCTACCCAGCTCAGCCCAAATCACTACGCGAATGCGTGCACACTTGCGCACTCTGCAGCAACCTACGCGAACGCGTCTGAGGACTCGCGAACGTGATGAGGAACCTTCTCCCCTGCCATCAAACAACTTTACACGATCGCGATTAATCCTATGCAATCGCGATTAATCCTACCTGATCGCAAACAAAGAAACCAGATGCTCAGCAGAACCAGTAATGCCAAAATGAAGGAAAATGATCCGAATTCGATCAAAAACATGTCCGAGCCCCTCGGGATCACATCCGAACATCTCAACAAGTCTCATATCATAACACGGACTTACTTGAGGCCTCAAATAACGTATAACAATATCGAAATGACGAATCGCACCTCAAATCGAACTTAATGAACTCTTTCTAGAACTTTTTTCAACTTCTAAAACTCGTGTCGAAACATATCAAATCAACTCGGAATGAACTCAAATTTTGTACACAAGTCCCACATGACGTAACGAAGTTATTCCAATTCTCGGAACCACAATCCGAATCCGATATCCTCAAAGCCAACTCTCAGTCAAACTTATGAACTTTCCAAACCTTCAAATTTTCAACTTCCGTCAATTAGCGTTGAATCCTTCTAGAAATATTCAAATACAAATCCGGGCATACGCCCAAGTCCAAAATCACCATCCGGACCTAACAGAAACATCAAAGCTCCATTCCGGGATCAAATACACAAAAGTCAAACTTGATCAACTCTTTCAATTTAAAGCTTCAAACATGAAATTAATTCTTCCAAATCACTTCCGAATAACCTGAAAACCAAAACCAGCGATTTACACAAGTCATAATACATCATACGGAGCTACTCATGCCCTCAAACTATCGAGCGAAGTGCAAATGTTCAAAATAACCGATGTGGTCGTTACACAAAAGAACTTCTCTAAGTCTCGGCTTGGATTCTTCATCTGTTAGCACACCCTCATCGCCAAACTTAGGCGACGTGAAACCATTCAGGAAAAATTCAGTTTTGTTAACGAAATGAAGATCAATATAGATTCCTATATGTCGAAGGTGATAGTGTGATCGTCCTCCACCAAAGCCCCCTCCAGCACTCACGATTGCTGCTGCTTTAGCATCCCAAACATTTGGAGGTCGACCTCCCCAATCAATTGCATTTTTCAAGGCTCATGCTCAAGGAACAGGAAATGATAGTCATTTACGTATCATCACAAAAGAAACACTTTTGGCCTTTCTATCATAAAAAAAATGACATACCAGTGACGGAATAATTGTACTCGGGAGAAGCAAAACAGTAACAATCTGCTTCTTTAATTTTCTTACGAAAAGCCTCCACAACAGCCGGATAAGTGTATAGGAAAAAATACGACACGACATGTGACCGCTTAAAGGAAGGACACGTGGAACACAAGATGGGGATGGTCATCGAACATAGCTATTTCGTTTGTCATCGGGAGGAATAACGATCATAAAAAGGAGTATTAAATGCTTTGCGCCCGGTAACATTTAATACAGAATATTTTGCCGCATTAAGGATGATGGCCCGTTACAAGGAATTTAGCATTTATGTCTAACGTTACATCTTTATCGATGGCCCTCATAATTGACATTAAAGAAGGGCATGATCCTAGGACTCACCCTAGACATAGCAATAAATAGAGAGCTCAGTTATCATTGTAAAGGACACGAATTTTCTGGCTAACTTACACTACATTCTATATAGCATTTTAATACAATTTTATCTTCTCACTTTTGATCTCATCATTGTTGTGCCCGGAAACCCTGTTCCCGGACTCATCAGCTTTGTCGTTCCATCTACGTTCTAAGGCTAAGTATTTTATATTTCATTAGTTATTTCATTATCTTTTGGATCAAATTAATTCACTTATCTAGAAACTACGAACAAATTCAACTGTACCGTTTTACAGGTAAATAGTTTGACGCCCACCGTGGAGCCTAGACAACCGTGCAATTAAATTGATCTTTGCCTTTTTTACTAATGTATTTTGATTACTTTGTCTTAGCAAAAAATCACAAAAAATGGCAGATAACACTGTTAACGGCACACGCAACCCTAAAAAATGATTCAAATACATAAAAATAGAGTTATAATCCGCAAACAACCATCAATACGCCAAATCCATCAAAACCCAAAAGGTTCTACTCCATAGACATGGAGAAGTTCTTCACAAATGAAATAAAAGTAGAGAAAAACATAAATACAATCCAAACCTAGATCTTGAGTGAGGAAGGAAGGATGAAATCCTTATGCTATTGCTTCCCCCTTCTTCTCCTTAGCTTCCCTAGGTCTAAGATATGTCAAAAGTCTCAAAAATAGTGGTTTTCCCGTGTATTTAACTATCCCCAAATAACCCCGGACGAAAATACCCTTTTTTAGCGGAAATGGAAAGATACTCTAAGAATTTTGCACTACCGTGCCGCATGCGGCGCGCTTGTAAAAATTTCCAAAACGATTTGGAAAACACATTCTGGGCATATTTTGCACAGCCGCGCCACCTAGTTTTCTCAGAGTAAGTTATTTTCTCTAATTTTTGATATCCAAACTTGGTACTCGACCCCCGAACGCGATCCCGGTTTAAGTCCTTGGGCTTCTACTCAGACTTCAAAGCTCCAAATAGCTCAAATTTGCTCCGCAACATCTAAATAATCCGGAATCATTCCTACACGGCATAAAATATACAATAAGTGTAAAACACTACTAATTAAAGCTCAGTATAAGTAAAGTGCAGTGAATTAGAGTGCAATAAGCGATTAAATACGGGTTTCTAGCCTACCATCATTGCACCCAAAACAGGCCTGGAGATACTTGTTCGAGTGAGAGCTTCCTGAAGCAACCTTACTGTATCAGCGGGATCAGCCAAAACGTCCTCCTCGGGGACAGTAACAGAGCCCGCAGGTAGACCTAATTTCATAAACAAGTCAGAAGGGTTCAATCGATATGCAAAGCAGAGAAAGATGGAAGCGAGGTAAGCTCAAATTACCATGATTTTTGGCCTTCCACCCGTATTTCGGGGCCAGCTCTTTCCACAAGCGAGTTTCAGGCGTTGTGGCGTCCAAAATATTTTAAACCCACCGGTCTAAGCCTTTTACCACCGGTGGGACCCATCGAGTTGCTGAAATATACGAAGAATGAAAACACGACCATAGAAGAATATTTAATGAAAGAAGGAATATTAGAGATCTTACGAGTGCGGTTCCAAGCGGTCAAAAAGGATGAAGCCGTTGTTGGAATAATACTGTTAGTGGCAACCACGGAGAACCATTCCGTCCACTCACGATCACTATCATCATCCATGCTAGTCTACAGAGCATGGTGACCTCGTTTGCAAAGATTTATCATACCCCTTGAAAAATCTTGGGAGAGTAGAGATTAATCATGTGAGCTAATGTTAGTTGTTCTCTAGTTTTTTGCCACAAGCGTCGAAGGCAGGCAACCGTCCTCCACACAGAAGGACTTACTTGTACCAAACACACCTCAGAGCGGAGACAAAACTCCACAATCATGGAATCAAGCTCTCCAATCAAAGAAAATACACCCAAAGTAAAGGGATACGTGTAAAAGTATGTAAAACCTTCCTTGGGAAGGGTCAGTCGCTCCGATAGATCGGGAGCAATCATATCCAATTCATGGTAATGGCAATCTTCCTTCACATCGGGAATACTGGAAGGACGAACGGAAGAAGGGTACCTGCTAACAGCCCATGTACGAGGGTTAGCAGAAGGGAATTTCTCCTCAAAATCCTTTATGGTATTATGTCTTTTTGGTATGATGGAGTCTACGGTTGGAGCGACAAAGTCATCGATTTTGTTTTTGCCTTTTGAAGAACTAGTACATTTTGAGGAGGAAGCCATCGAAAAAGAGAAAGTTTTTTTTGAAGAAGATGTCAGTAGGCAAAATAAGATGAATGAAGTTGGAATACAAGGGGGGAAGTTGATACGTATAAGTAAAGTTTTGGCGTCTAAATCCTTGGCCATGATTACCTCGATAATCGGCAAAAGTTGTGTTGAATCGTGGGATGACGCGTGTTCGGAGCATCAAATGCGGAGAGACGTGTGTCTAATCAACTGTCAGAAAACTTCAAAGGGAGTTATAGTAATTCTCGCCAAAAAGGTGCTTTCTACCAACTTCCCAGTAACTCAAGATTGTGTCACCGAAAAGCAGGGGGACTATATGTATAGGAAAAAATACGACATAACACGTGGCCGCTTAAAGGAAGGACACGCGGGACACAAGTTGGGGATGGCCACCGAACATAGCTATTCCGCTTGTCACTGGGAGGAATAATGATCATAAAAGGAGTATTAAATGCTTTGCGCCTGGTAATATTTAATACAGAATATTTTGCAACATTAAGGATGATGGCCCGTTACAAGGAATTTGGCATTTATGTCTAACGTTACATCTTCATCAATGGCCCTCGTAATTGACATTAAAGAAGGGCATGATCCTAGGACTTCCTTCTCTAGACATAGCTATAAATAGAGAGCTCAGTTATTATTGTAAAGGACACGAATTTTCTGGCTAACTTATACTACATTCTATACAGTATTTTAATACAATTTTATCTTTTCAATTTTGATCTCATCATTGTTGTGCCCGAAAACCCTGTTCCCGGACTCATCAGCTCTGTCGTTCCATCTACATTCTAAGGCTAAGTATTTTATATTTCATCAGTTATTTCATTATTTTTTGGATCAAATAAATTCACTTGTCTAGAAATCACGAACAAATTCAACTGTACCATTTTACGAGTAAATAATAAGTTCCGTCGACCTCAAGATCAGTGTTTAAAAATGACAACGCCGATATGTCCACTTACTCAATCTCCACTCCCTTTATTGAATCCTTGGATATCTCCATTGCTTCGCCCAATAATAATCATCAATCACAATAGCAGTAAGCGCTAAAACTATATGGCGAAACAAAATTGGGGGGGGGGAGGGGGAGGAAAAGCGTACCAGCACTGAGGAGACCATAATGCTGAAAGTACAAGAGGGGGTGAATTATTTATTTTTATATTTTAATAGCTACTAGTTGACTAGTTTTATAATTAGTTGACTAGATGTAATAACGAGATAATAAGAAGAGCAGAAATAAAGTGCAAGAATTAAAGACACCGGAATTTTTATACTGGTTCGGATTCAATGTGAATCCTAGTCCAGTCTCCTTGGGTTGAAAGGGAGTTCTTTTTCAGTGAATGGTTTTTTGGAGTACAATCGTGAATGGTATGGTTTACACCAATGTCTCAGTTTCTATGTCACTCGTTTCTTTTTTATACAATGCATTGCCAGTATTTTTCTCTCTTTCTTCTCTAACTTGTAACACATCAGAAAATATTTGTTTGCAGTAGAACAAAGAGAGGATATTTAGTTGGATCAAAGTATATTTTTCTAAGGCTTAAGGATATGTATAAATAGTTTGTAAGAGGCTGTTGCTGAAGAGATTTGCCAACCCAAGAGATTTGATCCTTGGAAAGAGATTGATTCTTTCCAAGAATAAGGTTATTTGCCGTTGCTCTTCCTTGATAAAAGGACTTTAATAGCTTTCCTTCTACAGGTTTTGATAGCGCCGGATTAACTCCTTGATTTTTGGACCTTCCAATAATAGCAACTTGATTGATTGATTGATTTCCTAACAATCTCCCCATTTTTTATGATAAAAAAATAATATATGTAAACATCAGTTGACTTCCCTGTATTTTACTCCCCCTCAATGAGTGCAGTTGACTTTGCTTTTGAGACTACTTCCTTTAGTCGACTTCTTTTGCAGGATCTATGACTCCCCCTCAAGAGGTGCCACGTGTACCTCTAGTCGACTTCCCTGCATGTACCTGCACGACTATATATATCATTTCTCCCTTTTTTTATCATTAGCATAATAGCAGATAACAACATACTATATACTAAAACAGGATTTATAGCATGATATGCTTGTAGAGTTATGGCAAAACAAAACAAAACATCATCCAACGACTGGTTATCCAGTCCAAAATAGCACAGCAAAAAATATTGTCTAAAACTTCCACATTAACGATGCAAGAAATAGGTAAGAGTGTTGCAAATCGCCTCCTTCAGTTGATCAAAGCCGGCACTGGCTGAGACAGTCACTCCATCGAGCCAGTCGTGTACCTCCTTGAATGCCTTGACTGCGTTTTCCCTAACTCTGAGAACTACAATTCTTATCTTTGACATGTCAGACCCTGTTTCTTTAGAGATTGCATGAATTTCTCCAACAGTGGACTGGGTAGCAGCAAGAAGATCTTTGATGGTGGACAGCTAATTATCAATGGCAGCAAGTTTCTCAGCAAGGTCAGTGTCACTAGGACTATGATGGGAAACAGATAGTTTGGATTTTGATTCAGGTTGAACAAGTTTGACCTCACCTTCTTGCTTCTTAACCCATGAGCCATTCACACACACATACCCCATACTCGCAAATGCTCTGGAATTGTAAGATTTTGAAACAGAGATGGAGATATTATGAGCTTCCAGAATGTGAGTGATGGCCATGCCATAGGGCAGACTGGTGGGTTATCATCAGCACTTTCAATCATAAAATGTATGACCCATAAGGATAGTTTGATCTTGAGTTTTGTCACAAGGCAATAGACAAGAAAAGTATCTCTTTGAGAGAAGGTTGAGAAAGAACCAGTACGAGGAAGCAGAGTAGTTGCAACAATGTGGGCTAGAATACGAGTTTCAAAACTAACATCAGTTGGACCTAACTGGTTTGGGAGAGATTCAGATGGACACTCAGTAATACACTGTTTTGCTTGATCAAAAGAGATTTCAAAATCATTAGGCCAGGAATTTTTAAAAAGCATGGGAAAACCATAACACTTACATTGGAAAATTGAGTCAAACATGGCACAATCAAGAACAATGCGCTTCCCTAACACTAAGGATTCCAACTTGTCATATTTACTAAAGCGAATATTTGCATAAAACATTTTCACTAGGGGTTCATAAACTTTAGGAGGGGGAACAGAAAAGAATTTTGACCAGCCTTGAGAGACGAACAGATCTTTTACCTTACAATTTAGGGCTTGCATATCATCAAGGTTGACTACCCTCCCATGAGCAATTGGCTTGTCTTTCACAGCGATAAAAATCCCTGTTTGGAGAATCTCAGAAATTTAGGTCAAACTCTAAAGAACTGGAGAGATCTATTTTCGACTTCTTCGGAGTAAAGGATTCAGGGGGTTCTTCCATAGATCTTTTTCCGAAGTCTTTTTCTCCTAAAGTATGAGAATGATCTGAGAGGTCCGACTGAGAGGAGGCAAAACCTTCTGAATGGTTGGACCCTAGGTCTACTTATTCTGGAGGCTGAGAAGGGGGTTTTGCTCTGGAGCGAGTACTCTTCCTGGTAGAGGCAGAGGGATTTTTGGAGTATTTGGCCATAGAAAAACTTTGGTTGAACAAAGGTTTTGGAGAGGGTTTCTATGTGATAGAGACGATGGAGATTATAAAAGGGGTTTCAGGTATTAAAAGAAGGGTTTCTGACAGTTGAGTACAGAAAAGGAAGGGTTGTCAGTGATCAGACGTGATGATTGATTTTCCTTCTTTGAACTCTACAACTGATGTGAAAATAGAGAAAAAGAGAGGGAATTTGGAGGCGCAATTAATGATTAAAAAAGAGCATTGGCCATATAGTAACACATAGGTCCTAATATTAATGATTAATGCAAATAATACCAAGTAATTCTCTTAAAAAGCAGAATTTGTCCTCTAGTAAAGGCTTAGTAAAAATATCCGCTAATTGATCAGTAGTTCTAACAAAAGATAGTTCTATATTTCCCTTAAGGACATGATCTCTAATAAAATGATGCTTGATGTCTATATGCTTTGCCCTAGAATGATGCACACGATTTTTTGGGAGACATATAGCACTAGAGTTATCACAGAATATTGGTATAGGTTTAAAGAATAATTCATAGTCACCCAATTGATGAGACATCCATAGTAATTGTGCACAACATTGTCCAATGGCGATATACTCAGGCTCAATTGTGGATAATGCGACTGATCCTTGCTTTTTACTGTTCCAAGATATCAGTGCCTTTCCAAGTAGTTGGCATGTTCCACTGGTACTTTTTTTGTCTTCCTTATTACCTGCAAGATCAGCATCTGAAAAGCCTTCTACTTTAAAATTGTTAGATCGTGGATACCACAATCCATGAGAGACAGTTCCAATAAGATATCGAATAATTCTCTTTACTGTAGTCAGATGTGATTCTTTAGGAGCTAGCTGAAACCTGGCACATTTACACACACTAAACATAATATCCGGTCGACTAGCAGTTAGATAAAGAAATGAGCCAATCATTCCACGATACTTAGTTTCATCAACTGGATTTCCCTGTTCATCTTTGTCAAGACTGATTAAAGGATTCATTGGTGTGCCAATAGCTTTGGCATTGCTCATACCGAACTTTTGAATCAACTCTTTTGTATATTTTGTCTGACATATGAATGTTCCTTCTTCAGATTGTTGAATTTGAAGTCCAAGAAAGAACGTTAGCTCCCCCATCATACTCATTTCAAACTCGCTTTGCATAAGATTTGAAAATTCCTTGCACAAAAGAGGATTAGCACTACCAAAAATAATATCATCAACGTAAACTTGAATAATGAGATTACCTTCTGATGATCTTTTAATAAATAGGGTAGTATCTACTTTACCTCTTGTAAATCTGTGATCAATAAGAAATGAGCTAAGTCTTTCGTACCATGCTCGTGGAGCTTGTTTCAGTCCATACAGCGCTTTGGTCAGTTTATACACATGGTAGGGAAACTTTGAATCTTCAAATCAAGGAGGTTGTTTCACGTATACCTCCTCTTCAATGAAACCATTCAAAAAGGCACTTTTAACATCCATCTGGAACAGCCTGAATCTTTTAAATCATGCATATGCAAGAAGAATTTGTATAGATTCCGATCGAGCTACTGGAGTGAAGGTTTCGTCGTAGTCGACTCCTTGTTGAGAGTATCCTTGAGCAACTAATCTGGCTTTGTTTCTCACAACTTTTCAATCCTCATTCAGCTTATTTCTGAAGACCCATTTTG
The DNA here is from genome assembly GCF_000715075.1 of Nicotiana tabacum. NCBI lineage: Eukaryota > Viridiplantae > Streptophyta > Magnoliopsida > Solanales > Solanaceae > Nicotiana > Nicotiana tabacum. The sequence goes on along the minus strand of NC_134098.1, from coordinate 112,179,304 downwards.
TTCTAATTACGGGAGCATTTTCAAGCTTGGGCATCAGTTTCCATACTTGATTTTTGTTGAATTGATCTAGCTCTTCCTGCATTGCTTGCAACCAGCTTGAGTCTTTCAAAGCTTTCTCTATTTTCTTTGGCTCAATCTGGGAAATCAGAGCTATGTTAGCTTTCTTCTTGAGAGATTCCCTGGTTTTCATTCCTTCGCTTGGATCCCCTATGATGAACTTTTGAGGATATTCCGATTCACTTCTCTATTCATTTAGACGAACTGTATGAGTAGTTGACTTCTCTGGAGATTCTGATTGACTATTGCTAATCTCATTAGTTGACTCTACCACACTGTTAGGTTTATTAGTCGACTCTTGAGATTTGCTTGTCTCCTGAATTATATATGTTTGATCTTCATTACCTGCAGTAATTCCTTTCTCAGTCGAAGTGTTATTCTCATCAAAGATAACATATAGTGACTCTTCTACACATAATGTACGTTTATTATGGACTCTAAACGATCTACTATTCAATGAATAACCCAGAAAAATACCTTCGTCACTTCTTGGATCGAATTTTCCAAGATTGTCCTTACTATTATTATGAATGAAACACTCGCTTCCAAAAGGATGAAAGTAACTTATATTGGGTCGTTTACCTTTCCACGGTTCATAGGGAGTCTTCATCAGGATGTGTCTTATGGGACATCGATTGAGGATGTGACAAGTTGTACTTACTCTTTCTGCCCAGAAGTGATTTGGCAGTGAATATTCTAGTGTCATAGTTCTTTCCATATCCTATAAAGTCATGTTTTTACTTTCAACAACTCCATTCTATTGGGGTAACCTTGGAGCAGAGAAGTTGTGAGTGTATCCTTGATCGTTGCAGAAATCTTCAAATGATATGCTTTCAAATTCTCCTCTGTGATCACTTTGAATAGTTGTAATAAGATATCCTTTTTCTCTTTTGACCTTTTTACAGAAGATCTCGAAATTTTTCAAAGCTTCATATTTGTGAGATAGAAAAATCACCCAAGTAAAACGTGAGTAATCATCAACAATAACAAATGCATTTCATTTTCCTCTTATGCTAGCAGTTCTAATAGGTCCAAATAAGTTCATATGAAGCAATTGCAAGGGTTTTGAAGTGGATACAACATCTTTGTTTTTGAAAGAATTTCTAGTTTGTTTACCAATCTGACATGTATCACATACATGATTTCTAGAAAAATTGAGTTTGGGTAAAACAATAACTAAATCATGCTTGGAAAAATTTTCTATCAAATGCATGCTTGCATGACCAAGTTTCTTATGCCATAACCATGGATCATTAGATATGGACGTTAAGCAAATATGACCATCTATATTTTCAAAACCATCAAGAATATAGACATTTCCATACCTTTTACCTAGGAGGATTATTTTACCTAGAGGTGTTCAAAACCGAACCGAAATCGAAAACTGAACCAAAATCGAAGCTTAATGGATTATTGGTATCGGGTTAATGGTTTAACGGACGGGAAACAGATTGAAAGTTTTTTATTAATGGCTTATCGGTTTGGGGGCGGATTATTTAATTTTCTTAACGGATAATCCGTTAACCCGTTAAGAATAGGAAATGCAGAAAGAATGGGTGAAACTAGATACTTTTCTTCTTAACAACATGCTTAACTTGTATGGTCGTCTTGGTCAGTTTTCAAAAATAGAAGAACTCTTAACTGTCATCGAAGCTAAACTTTATGTAGCCAATATCAGCACCTACAATATCCTGATCAATGCATATGGGCGATCAGGATTTATCGAAAAAATGGAAGAGATTTTCCAATCACTTCCTGCAAAGTACTTGAAGCCAGATGTGGTTACTTGGACTTCCAGACTTGGAGCATACTCTAAAAAGAAACAGTACCAATGATGCTTAGAAATATTCAAGGAAATGATCGATGAAGGTTTCTATCCAGATGATGGAACAACAAAAATGCGTCTTGTTCGAGTGGAGATCAGATTAAACAAGTTACAACTGTAATTAGATCAATGCACAAGAATGTGAAGACAGTACAGTTGGTTTGAAATGGCTCATTTAATTTCCAGCAATATGTACTCCCCAACACTATGTCGAAGTATGTTAAATTTTAATCAACTGAAACTAAACCGATAACCGCCTGATAATAGCTAAGCCGATACCAATCCGCCCGATATCTTATCGGGTGGCTAGCGGATTAATGCATTTAAAAACCGATAACCGATAAGCCAAATCGTTAAGAGTAAATAACCGTCCGATCCGCCCGTTAAGCCGCCCTAATTTTACCTGTCTCATCTTCAATAGCAAAGCCTATTTTCTTGAACTTTACTTCATACCCTAAGTCGCATAGCTGACTTATACTCAGAAGGTTGTAGTTAAGTCCGTCAACAAGATAAACTTCAGTGATATCACAGTTATTATTGAAAGGAACTGTTCCGGTACCGACTATCTTTCCTTTTGAGTCATCACCAAATTTGACATTTCCTCCATTTATTTTTGTAACTTCTTTAAACAGGTTTTTGTCACCTATCATGTGACTCGAACACGCACTATCCAAGTACCATATTTTTTTGCGACTCCTTCTGTGGTATTCCTGCAAAACATAATTATCACTTCCTTTTAGGTACCCAAGCTTGCTTGGGGTCCTTGTTGGTTAGTATTACTAGATTCAGGATTATTTTTGGGTTTTCAAATCCATCCTGAGACATTTGACTTACGAAATCGACAAAAAGAATATTTATGTCCATTTTTATTACAGTAGTGACACGTAGGACTTGATCCATTTTTGGTTCTCCCATTTGTGTCAGTACTAGTAGACTCTGTTATGGCTGGTCCTTTTCCAGTTGACTTGTAAGTCGCCTGGTTCGACTTTACAGAACTATGACTGGTGGATTTGCGCATGCCATTGAGTTGCATTTGCAATTCATCAACTTCATCTTGAAGTACTTCATTTTCAATTTCGCATACTTCAAGCTTGAGTTTCCAGTCTTTTATTTCTCTGTTAAGTCTCTTTATTTCATTCATCATCTTTTGAGACTCTTCCAAAGTAAAGTCAAGAATATCCTGCAATTCATTACATCTTTCATGGTTAAAAGGTCTTACCTCACTTATTTCACCTCGTGCCATGAAACAATTCTCATTGTCATCTTTGCAATCATCATCTGAGATGTCCTCGTCTGTCCAGCACCCTGAGAGCTTGTTCATGTCGTTTTCCAAAATTGTCATGAAGCATAGATTTGCTATCTCTTCATGTTCAGAACTGTTTTCATCACTCCAGCTTCCAAATGATTTGTTCTTGTTAAACCCTCTGGAGACCTTTCTTTTAAGCTCAGGACATTCAGCTTGAACATGCCCAAATCTTTCACATTCATAGTATTTGCCATCATTTTTATCTTGTTCATTGTATTGCCTAGTTCGTCTGGGTGCTATTCTGCCTCTTTTTGTATTCCTGTATCTCCTTATTAAACCATCCGCGTTCCTTGATACCATGGCAATTTTTTCTTGAAGAGCTTCAGGGTCGTCATCAATATCATTGTCTGTTCTTTCAGTTGTAGCCTTGAAAGCAATTGTTTTCTTCTTCTCTTCTTGATTTGTTTTCTCGAGATGAGTTTTCTCGAAAGCTATAAGTTCTCCACGAAGTTCATCATATGACAATTTATTCAAATCCAGTGACTCAAGAGTAACTACCTTTGTCTGCCAAGTAGTGGGCAGACTTCTCAGAATTTTTCTACTTAATCACCACTTGAGTAGGGTTTGCCAAAAGCTTTTAGATCACTGATGATTTTGCTAAATCTGGCAAACATTTCTTCAATAGATTCTCCTTCTTTCATCTGGAAAGGTTTGTAGTCATGGACCAACATGTTGATATGGGTTTCTTTCACTTTACTGGTTCCTTCATAAGTTACTTCAAGTTTATCCCACATCTTTTTGGTTGTATCACAACTGGAGATTTTCTCGTATTCCTCACCACTTATAGCATTATAAAGCAGATTCCTTGCTTTAGCATTAACTTGCACAACTGCCATTTGTTCATTAGTATATTCATCTATATCTTCAGGATTAACGGGTGGTTAAGCAGCAGCCGGTAGTGGGTAATTCCCCTTTTTGATAACTCTCCAAACTTTGACATCATAAGATTTTGCATATATTTTCATACGCACTTTCCAGTGAGAGAAATGTTGTCCATTGAAGTATGGTGGTCTCACTTGCGATGTTCCTTCCTGAAAGAGTGCTCCGACAATAACTTGATTTTCCATGATCTTTTCTCACAAGCTGTTAAGCAAAAGAAAAAGTGTGAGCCGAGCTCTGATACCAATTGAAAGTACAAGAGGGGGTAAATTATTTATTTTTATATTTTAATAGCTACTAGTTGACTAGTTTTCTAATTAGTCGACTAGATGTAATAACGAGATAATAAGAAAAGCAGAAATTAAGATGCAGAAATAAAGTGCGGAAATTAAAGACACCGAAATTTTTATACTTGTTCGGATTCAATGTGAATCCTAGTCCAGTCCCCTTGGATTGCAAGGGAGTTCTCTTTCAGTGAATGAGTTTCTGGAGTACAATCGTGAATGGTGTGGTTTACACCAATTGCTCGGTTTCTATGTCACTCGTTTTTTTTTTATACAATGTCTCACCAGTATTTTTCTCTCTTTTTTCTCTAACTTGTTACACAGCAGATCTAATAGAGCTACAATATTTGTTTGTAGTAGAACAAAGAGAGGGTAGTTGGTTCGATCAAAGTATATTTTTCTAAGGCTTAAGGATGTGTATAAATACTTTGTAAGAGGCCGTTGCTGAAGAGATTTGCCAACCCAAGAGATTTGATCCTTGGAAAGAGATTGATTCTTTCCAAGAATAAGGTTATTTGCCGTTGCTCTTCCTTGATGAAATGACTTTAATACCTTTCCTTCTATAGGTCTTGATAGCGCCGGATTTACTCCTTGATTTTTGGTCCTTCCAGTAATAGCAACTTGATTGATCATCTTGCAAGATCTTCGATACTTCTTTTCCGTTTCAATCAATCTCGGATTGATTTCCTTGTCTTTGATTGATTCCTTCAATCTTGGATGCTTTCCTTGAGTTCCTTTAATTGATTCCTCTAATCTTGGATGCTTTCCTCGAGTCCCTATACCAAGAGAAATTATATTATTTTCATCAATAAAACTAAAATCTAACAAATGCCACGAGCCTTTACGGAGGGAACCGTAGAGCGCAGCGACTTTGATTACTGGTTGAGCTGCCATTGCCACTGCTGCTTGCTTTTCTACTCTGGATATTCTTTTTTCTTTTTCTGAATTGTCACATAATATTTTGATGGCTTTTCATCACATACTTATATAGGAGAACTCAGAAGGCCTGACGGATGCGATGGCGAACCGTCAGATTTAAAACTGAAAGGTACTGTTAGACTCTCATCTTTCTCATGAATCATTACATCTTTTTTGGATAGCTATCAATTTGAAAAGAAAAAAAAAACGTTAATAGATTAATCCTTAATTTCCAATCCATCATAGAATAACTAAAATACAAAATAAAGATAGTTTTTTTTTTAAAAAGAAAGTGATACTCAAATTTCAAATACAGAGCCCCGCGTTTAGCTAACCTAAAGTTTTTTTTAAAAAAGGAAAACTAATCTAAAGGGTATCATCCACCACTTCTGTGTCCAAACAAAAAAATTGTCGTGGATGTGGCTAGGGGTGTCAATGAATATTTAAAAATCGACTAAACCGATCGAACCGTACCGCACCGAATCGTTTTTTAGGTTTTTTTAAATAAAACCGTATGTTTTATATAAATCTAATTGTACTGATAATTAGGGTAGGTTTTTATTTTATGAAAATAAATCGAAAAAATACTGAATCGTACCGAATAAATTTATATGTGAAAAATATATTTATATATTAAGTTTAAAAATAATAAAGCATTAAATTTCTCCTTTGGCCTTAAGAATAATGAAAACGGTTACAAGCCAACAAGTAATTAAACTCGAAATCCTAATTTCCATACCTATTATGCTACTCCTACTGAAACTAAACTATTTTTAGCATATTCACTAGCAAGACACAAAGTATTCTAGCGATTATGAGTAGCAAATTGTAATATATTGAATATGTTTCCTTTCGTATGATTTAGATTTATCTTTTTGAATATTTAATCTTCTATAGACTTTTTTCTTGAGTCCCAACTTGGTTAATATCTTTCCACTCGTGTGATTTATATTTTCTTTGTCCCAGCTTAGTTTCTTTTACGCTGTTGTAGAATAGTTAATGAATCTATACTCTGACCATCTTTCATATTTTCTCAATTCATCACTCTTTAAACAGTAAAAATGTCTGGACAGTTTTGCTAAGTCATATAAAAGTATGTATGTTATTGCGTTCTACTTCTACTAGTGACTTTTACATGATATTTAAAAAAATACCAAAATTTAACTGAACCGTACCGATACCATAGAGAAACCGACATAATTGGGACGGTTTCAAAAAGTCTAATTTTGGTTATACATAATAGACTAACCGAAAAATTAGTATGGTACAAATTTTATAAAATAACCGGCTCAACCGCCTTAGATGTGGCTACATTAGTTACCCATATGTGATTGTCCTTTGACACCTAATGTTTGATTAAATGGGCATGCAATGAAAACATATGTCAATGTCATGACAGAGGTTAAAGTTAGGTTCAATCAGCTGGAGAGGTTATTCGTATTTTCCATACTATATGGCCATCGACAAGTTCGTTATCTGGCTGTTTGGACAGGAAAATAAGGAAAAGAAACAAACTCCATTTTCTTTAGATCAAACAGCTGAAAGAATTGAAGGAAAAAGAAAAGTACAAGAAAAACAACTACGTACAATTTACCATGAATACCCCCATAAAGTGAAAAAGAATATTGGTCAGCTATTGGAATCATGATCTCCAAGCCAGCCAATAGGAGCTACAAAGTAAATTAAGATTTATTAGAATGAGTTGGAGAAAAAAGGATGCGTAAAGATGTATATAGGTTTACCAAATGGATTTATTATAGTCACGGCCTACTCCACCTATAGGTTATAACCTTAAATTTTGGTGTGCATGCTCAAATATTTCACATTCCAGAGCTAAACTTTGGTAAACTTATTCTCTCATTTGTAAGTCATAGCCAGATTTTTCTTAGCTCTCGTTCCTTCTCCCTTAAGTCCGTTTTCGCTGTTGTTCCCTCTCCACATCTAGCCAATTGTGCATTGTCTCTGCCTACTCCATTGCTCTAGACTTCTCTCTTTCAATTATGCACATTGAGCCACTTGCTCTACTCCAAGCCCATTTTTACTCATTAAGCTAACTCTCTCTCCTCCAAGTCTACCTTCAGCTTGCTGAGCCACTCCAGGCTCCTTAGAATCAAGCAGGTGAGCAACAAAAATCAATAAAAAGAAGAAAAAATACATGACTACACCTTTAACCCAAGAGCAGGGTTATGTTAGAGATATATCATGTCCTGCATAGGTAGTTTAAAGGCTTCTACAAGATTTATATATCAAAAGAAACCAAATTCCTAAACCATTGGAGTGTCTTGTGAAGATAACACTAATATGAATACTGAAGCTACACATTATCAATCTGAAGTGTCAAAGATGTGAAAACAAAAAATGACATGACAATGAATTACAGTAATAATAAGAATAAAGTCTATGATTAGAGCAAAGTCTCCTAGATAAATTGATTAAATGATCGGCGTCAATGGCCAAAGGTTCACATTTGGATCATAAATGATGATATGGATAAAAATCATTAAAATGGAACAAACATGCCATGAACCACTGCTAGTTCTCAGGGATCGGCATTGTAGATTTTGTAGGAGGTGAAGAGCAATGGAGGAAAGGAGCAACATTAAAGAATTGCAGACATTTAGCTTTTTTACCCTTCCAATTGATGCTTGACTGGGGATATAACAGCAAGCAAGGGCAGCTTCGGGGAACATAACATAGGTTTTTGATGCCTCAATTCTTCAACGATGATTAAAATTACTCACCTTCAGCAAATGGTCCTATGCATTAGAAAATCCTCATATCAAATCCCTATGAAATGTTAATAGACGTAAACTACTATTAAATTACTCAAGCTTCAGCAAATCGTCCCTTACTTGTTACAGAATCCTCATCTCAATTCTCTAAGAACCAAATTTGCCTCGCTTAAAGAGAACCTAACAAGCCGTTATTTTTGCATTTGAAGAATGAGTATTTAAGAGTTGAAGTTTGGTAATTGCACGTCTGGAAGGTAAGTTACTTCAAGTGTTATACAAAAAGTGAACCACACAATGGATATTCCCTCTCAAAATTAAATGCAAAGGCTAGAGGCATGATGGACCAGGATCAACCAGAACTTCAGAAACTGTCATAGTAAAAATTTAAACAGAGATGGTAGTATACCTCAGAGCTGTCTCTCTACCATGTCGTACCTTCTAAATATTCTAGCCCATGATTTATATTTGCCCTTTTAGGCTATCCCAGCTTCTTAATATTGCTGCAGTGAACTTTGAGCAGACTGGTTTTGCACTCTTAACTCAAGGAATGCCTATTTAGTAACCCACCATCAATAGCAATGACTCAGAGAAAATTAGTTGTCAAAAAGGATATAGTTCTAATAATATAGATATGTTGAGGCACTTAACAACTTTAAGAATTTTAACTAGCTCATGATTGAGGAGAAGTGCAGTAATGGCATCAATACCATTTTTCCCTTAAGAAACATTTGGATGCTGGGAATGGGATCTTCGAATGAACAACGTTGAAGCCAGTTGTTCATAAAATATGATAGGTTGTGATAGTTAACAGGTTCATGTGAAAGAACATTCAGATTTTTCTTACCAAAATGAAAAGCACTAAATCAAGGCACAGAAACATTACCTGTGCACCAAAGAGGTGAGTACCGGCACGTTAATGATGGATCTATCTGCTGCTCGTAACATTAATATCTCTGAAGCTTCAAGCAGCAAGGATTGAATTACAGTGCCTCACATCTTATGATCATGTTTCTTATCTTTAGTGTAAGTGATGGAGTAATATCTTGAAAAATAAAATTTCTCCCTTACTTTTCCTTTCCCAAATTTTCAGCAAAGCAGGTAACCACCAGAGCTCATGTTAATTGTTAAATTAGAAACTGTTATACATGGTTACAACTTATTTCAATTATGTCAAGATAATGCATCAGCTACAAGAAAGTATGAGCATTCAATTTGAAATATGTATCCGGCATCCTTCATTGGATCTACAAGTTTAAGAAGCAACTCTTTTATTTCTTCTAACCGACTGTGGGACTTGTCTTTAGTGATAAACTTATGTCTGATATTTTTTATCTCAATCCAACTATAAGCTGCTTCTTTCACCAATCCTCTGTCATCCATGTACCTTCGCAGAGTGCGGGCATCACCTCACCTTCCTGCTGCTGCATAGATGTTGGATAACATAATATACCTGGCAGCATTATCAGGTTCCAGCTCAAATAGATTTTTTGCCACCCTTCTAGCAAGTTTCAAGTTCCCATGTACCCTGCAAGCACCCAAAAGTGCGCCCCACATTCCAATATTGTCTCTTCCCCAAGGAGCTCTCTTGATCAAATCCGCAGCTTCTCCAAGCATATTCTTCCGTCCAAGTAAATCAATCAAGATGGCATAGTGATCTAACTCGGGTACTATACCGTATTTCCTCTCCATTGAATGAAGATATTGGAATCCTTCAGATAATAAACCACAGTGGCTACAGGCAGATAAAACCCCAAGAAAAGTTACATGATTTGGTGTTGTATCTGCTTCAATCATTTTCTCAAACATGAACAAAGACATCACTCCATTCCCATTTTGAGCAAATCCATTTATTATCGAGTTCCAAGTAACTCGATCCTTCCCATCTAACCTCTCAAACAATCTCATAGCAGATATCATGTCTCCACATTTACAATACATGTCAACCAAAGCATTAACTACAAACACATTATGCAAATCAATTAAACATGTACATCTAAAAATGTGCCCATGAACTTGCTTCCCTTTTCCTACAAGAGGTATGTCTGCACAAGCACTTAGAATACTAACGTAAGTGGATGCACGGGGTACAATACCTTCTTCCAGCATTTCCTTAAAAGTACACAAAGCCTTATCTCCTTCTCCATTTTGCGCAAACCCTGTGATCAAAGCAGTCCAAGCCACCACATTTCTGATCGGCATATGATCAAAAAGTGAGGATGCATCTGCCATTCTAGACGCACGTAGATAAGCAACCAACAGCGAAGTCCACGAGAATACATCAGTCTCGCGCATTTGACAGAAAATAGAATAAGAGTACTCGGGTTTGCCACATTTCCCATAAGCATCAATAAGTGCATTGCAAACCACAAGATTAAACCTCACACCAATCACAGTTGCTAACCCATGCAATTCATGCAACAAGTTCAATGCACCCAAACCTGCACAAGTATTTACCATGCCAACGACCGTGAACTCGTCAATCAAGAACTCATTCCCACATTGAATTTGCATTCTTTTGAAAAAACCCATAGCTTTTCTAGGGAACCCGTGATGAGTTAAGCTTGAAATGATTGAGTTATAGCTCACAACATTTGGATCAGGCATTACATCGAGCAGCTGGAAGGTTTTCTCAAAGAAACCCTTTTTAGAGTAAGCTGACAGCATTGTGTTCCAAGATTGGGCGTTCTTGTCTGACAGTTCATTAAAGGCCTGTTGCGCATACTCTATGGAACAGCATTTAGAGTACATGTATATCAGACGGTTGGCGAGGAATGTGTTAAAGGTTAATGCCGTCTTGATCAGTCGGGAGTGTATGAGTCTCCCAAGCTTGAGATCATTAGTTCGGATGCAGTTTGAAAGGAGACGCGCGAAGTGATGCACAGGCTCAGAAGATATTGCTTCACTTGGTTGCATGAGAGCAGATTATTTCTATAATTAACCAAAAAATTCAGGATTAGCAAGGGAAGAATATGTTGCAGAATACATGAATAATCATAGATTTAAAATCATGGTAGAGAATTATGGATTTTCACATTCGTTCCGAATTAAAAGAAATTCGTGACAGATATTTTTGTCGACTTCCTTTTATTTAGTTCTTATAAAATTGCGATAGGTAATTCGTAGCTAATATAGAAAACATGTACATTTAATTCTTCTTGAAACTGTATTAGATGTATCCTTGTTCTCCCAAATATTTTATTATTATTTTCTTTATTCAAGTATAAGGTTCTGCATTTTTATCACATTGCAAGAAATTGATTATTCTGTAGATATCATTTGATAGTGTAAAATTAGCAATGTATATTTACAGTTCATGTAACAAAAGCGATATGATATTTACAGTTGCCTTTATGCGGATATTGTTGCAAGTAGAAAGTATGATATAGTTCATTTCTTTTATTTTCCATCCTATTTGACTAGGAATTGAGTTTAAGAAAGGCCAAAAAAAAAAAGTTTAAAACTTGCACCTTAAAAATCATAACATTTTTGTAACGATAAGATTTTTTAAAACTTGCGATTTTAAACCGTATAATATTAACATGGCTATAAAGCTTATCATTAGATATAAAATAAAAAATTTAAAAGTTAAATTATTATCTTAAAAAAAATACTATATGTTCTTTTAGAAGTAGATTAAAAATGCAATAGGGTAACACGCTGGAATGAAGGGAGTATGGTTTATGGTACGGGGCGAGCTATTTGGTCACCCTATTTTTGAAAGAGTTTTCATAATGCTGTACTTCAATTAAAGATCGAGTCAAAGGAGAATTCCGCTTTACAAAACTAAAAATCTTTCTTAAGAACCTAGACGACTTGCTTTAAAGCGGCGCCTTCCTTTTTTGAATATGAAAAGAGACCAGCCAACTTTTAGATGAAAGAAATGAGACTTTTCCTTGTAGGAATAGCTTTCTAAACTATTTTAAATAATATGAGACCACCAAGGCCTCCCAAAAGATTTTGACAGAAGAAGATTCCAACTAACAAACCTTTGTATAAGCCGATTATCATCTACGTAACCGCAAACTTGCTTTCTTCAAGGAGAGTGAAGCGAAGTCCCTCCTCGAAAGGAAAGAGGGACGAGCGGAACGGCTTCGGTATCGGTAAGCATTCTCCCGCCGGGCTCAGTTTGGGCTTTCCAGTCTCGTTCTCTTTAATTGCACGAGATAAGAAAAACGAGATATCAAGCGGGAAGGCAATGACGGTGAGGGAAAGGCAAGTAATCAGAAGCAAGAAGTATAGGAAAGAGCAGTAAGAGCAAGAGCAGTCCGCAAAGCAGCTGGTTGAAGTATGGCAAGGGGAGAATACTTTGAATGAATGTTGAATGGGAACTGGGATAGGAACTGCTACTGGCGGATCTTTGCCTAGAACCGAAGCTGACCTTTAGCTAGCTGACCATTTACCAGAAGTCTATACTGGCATTTCAATAGGTCAAGCAAGTCTGCTGGCAAGCTTGTAGGCTATTGTCTTCTTCCTATATCCCTGTTCGGGAAAGTTATTGATTCCATTACCGAACCAAAAAAGAATATTCCCTTAGTTCTACCTACCACCCTTTCACACTGTTTAAGGGGCAGCATCTACTGAGAGTGGATTTCAGGTGTTTAGATATTTCAAGCATAAACAGTAGTTGAACCAGCATAATGAAAATGCTAGCAAAAGGGCAGGCCCAGAGTCGAATTCGGCCAAATAAACAGAATGGCAAGCTTCATTACCATTCGAAAAATCCCATCGGTTCGAAACTAAATCCTAAACTTCGGAGTGGCAAGTAGCAGAAAGAAAAAGTCCAACTTAGGCCTCAGGCTAGAGAAGGGTCATCGTTCCCGACTGTCCCATGTTTGTTGTATTTCTGCAGGGGGAGCTCAACCCTGCTAACGCTGTGTTTTAGGGTTACAACGAGCTGGCCTCTAAGAGACTAAGTTGAGAATAGCGCTCGCTATCTTTCCAGCCATAGGCATATCTGCTTACTTATCTTGGATCAAGGGCTCTTTACTAATATAATATCATATGGGACACTTCCTTGAAGAAAGTCGTACTCCCATCAGCTTTCAAGTAGATAAAGAAGTTAAGGCTAGTGACATCAGCTATCGGCTATTGGCCTTTGTGAAAGCTCATCCTCAATATGTTTGATCCCTTTCCAAGCCTTCCTCTTCGTCAATGATTATGGGTTGCTCCTGTCCTTTAGTTCGATACACTACTCTAAGGTCAGTTGCCTATACAGCATCTTTACTTTCTAGTAGAGTCCACTTTGGTTATTGCTACACTTTCTCTAGACAAACGATTTGATTCAAGCCACTCCACTACTGGTACAATAGCACCTTGCTTTAATAATCGCATAGGCACCTGGGCTTGACAAGTTCAAGCAAAAACGTAGAGAGAGTGGGCTACACCTAGCTTAGCCTATCCAATATCAGATTCAAAAAGATCTTTTTTTTTTATTTTCCTCAAAAGTCAATCCCAATGTTGGGCAGAGCCCATTGTCAAAGGATCGTTTCGCTGGAATGCTTGCTTGAATATAGCTACTCCCATTAAAAGGAATTTTTCACTCTATACGGTATGGCTACAAACCGAATGAAGAAATCAGAAGCAGTTCATCACCTGTGGGAGCTTGCTGATAATGAGGAAGCCATAATCTATCTATCGGATTGTCTGTTTGTCTATCTGTCTGGTGAAGAGAGAATGGAAGAGACTCTTAATAGGGCAAGCACAAAATACCTCGTTCGAGTACCCGGACGAAGGTGAGACCAACCTTATTATGATTAGCGAAGTCCTTTCCAACTCCGTCGAATGGTTTCACTCCTCTTTTCCCCTTCTGTCAGTTCCTTGTCAGTCAGTCAACTCCCCTACCTCAAAAGATTGTTGAACTTCATGGTTATTCATCCATATATGGGTAATCTCCGACGGTCAGAGAAAAAAGGATCTCCATGAAAGCAGGAGGTCTTAAACATTAGTCTGTCTTCAAATGCGGGAAGGGTAGACATTCAGTTCGATGAGGGCAGGTTCCTACACATTAATTTAAATTGATTGATTGGGAAAGCTAGTTCCGTAGCATTAGAAGCTTAAGTATCCAGAAAGAAGGAGGAATGAGGATGTGGAAAATAAGAGACGGTCTTAGACCTTATCTTAGCTGTTTAAATAAAGCATGGGCTAGGTCTATGTCCCCGGATTCACTGATTCAAGGGTTTTAGATGGGATGGACAGAAGAGTTTGAACGGGCAAGTGACTTTAGGGTTCCACAGGTTCCAAAGGCTAAAAGCCGTAGTAGTTGATCCAGTTTAGTTCTAAATATAGATAGAAGAATCCTGAATGAACAAGCATACATAAATGTCAATACATTCAAGCAAGAGAGTGCAACAATCCTTTCCTTTGACACTGATCCCGTAAATGAGTGAAAAATACCTTATACAGTTTCCCATTTCCCTTTCAACCAGTCCAAGAGTTCAGTTCACTTGAAAGCGGGTAGCCATTAAGGAAAGCGATTGTTGGATATTTGGTTTTAACCGGTTGCCCCACCCTTATAGTAAGTACTGGTGAGAGGGAAAGAGCGCTCCTGCCCTTTACCCAAACAGTATAAGAATGGCAATCCACCTATTGGTGTGTTGCTGCCCTCAACCGACCTGATCGTCCCAATCCGGTTGTCTTCACTAAGAACAGATCCACAATCTTTTATCAAATGAATATGAAATTGCTATATAATATTCCTTTGCCTAGCTGCCCATTGCTAGAACTTCCCGTGCTAAGGTGATTGGTGTGGTAAGGCAAGCAACTCCTCTTTTCGAAGAAGAGTGTCTGCCCGAGCTATCTTAAAGTAAAGCTCTCTAGGTTAGCTATAGGTAAAGTTCTCCCAGAGCCAGAGACACAGGCAGCTACTCCTTCAGAAATCGGGAATTCGCAAGGAAGGATAGGACACCAAATAAAGACCTAAAGTTGTTCGTCGGATGAAACCGAGAACCGAAAGATGTCTATCAAAGAGCGAGAGGGACTGACTAGACGCCTGTCAACCAGCTCTGAAGGTTGCAAAGCCTTTAGAGTGCCCCTGAACGGAATGAAGGAAATATATTTAGAAATCTTTCCTAGCTACCGGGGATGGGGAGAGGAGAACATAAGTAACCATCAAACTATAGAACCTCACCTCAAACAAAGGCCCTCGGAAGAGCCAGAAGTAGAGAAACCTACAAATAAATAAAAGAATACTTGTCAAAAGCTTCACCTCGGTAAACCTTTGGAATAAAGATCGTCGCGCCGCCGACAACTCCCAGGGTTCACTAAAACAGGGGATACTCCGCGAAAGACTATTGAGTGACCTGTCGAGCTGATCCGACACCAAGTGGGCCGCATCTCTAAGGACTCAATATGAAACAGAAAGGTGTTCCTTTAAGCCCTAAAGACGTCCTCTTTATCACCGGTCGCAGAAAGTCTTTTAAGAAAAAGGCTTCCCTAAATTTTCGTGGCATCCGGACCGGGATATCCCGGCACGACGAAGACTGGCCCCTTTGTTTTGGGGTACCGCCGTTGTCACGAAGCATGGGAAGGATGCACGGCGATTACCCCGAAAACCCTCGCTTGCATAGAGGCATCTGGAGGCTCACGCAGCACAACCGGCGAGCAGAGCCAAGCCCAACCATTACAGTCAGGAGACGTGTGGGCGTGACGTCCTGGAAGCGGACGTGTAAAGCATATCGCTTTTCGCATATCACTTATCCTGTTCACCCCTTCCATCCAGAGAAGGTAAGTTCAAAGCCTAATTATTTTCTTTTCTACTTATTCACATCCTCACTCGAATAAGAAAAATGCCTTCGAACTTACAGCCACTACCCCAAACATCTTTCTATGACACCCTGCCCGATATCGTCACGAGTAAGCCCCATTTCTTTTTTTTTATGTTTTTCAATCGCCTTTGTTTATTGTGAATCCGTTCGACATATATGCCTTCACTCGGGCCTCAAAAAAGTAGAAAAATATTGAAGTGACGTCCAAGCCCGTGGTCGCAATGTTGGCTCCACGCAAGCCCTCGATCATCGAGCCGACCTCGTCTGCTCGGAAGGACATAACCTTGGCCAGCCTTTTGAGTTCTACCCCCGCTACCACAAATATCACAGCCCATACACCATTCGAGGGTACCTCCACTCCCCAACTAAGCAAAATGGAGCAAATTTGGTTGAGGCCCGGGAGATGAGGGAAAGGATAGAGAAGAAAAGGGAAGGTTCTGCTGAGACTCAAGTCCCCCTGCCGGAGCTCCCCGAACCTGAAGTGGAAGTTGAGGGCTGCTCAGTGAGAAGAAGCGTCAAATGATTTGGACTGTTGTCACACTGGCAGAGCAGGGAGCATACGGGGAAGGTTGAGGCAATGAGGAGCTAGACGAGTATCTGCAGAACCTCCACCCCATCGACTATATCTATCGTTGAACTAACTGAACATCCACTTGAAACGGCATAATCATCAGAACCGACTGCAACTTCATTAACTGAATGAACGGGTGCCTATACCTTTCTAGGATCCTGGTGCTGGCTGTAGCCGTGGGAGGTGGGGGCTCTACCAAAAATCATGCAACGACACAATTAACAGGTGAGACCTTACCCGCACTCCGAGCAGGTGGGTATCGACAGACACAACGACTTAATCAACCGAATCCACCGAAGCTATTTCCTCTAGACAGAATTAGGCTCCCGTTGAGAGATCTATTAGTGATTGGGCTACCCCTCCTGGCAAAGAAAGAAAGGCAAGTTCAGGCAATTGATCAAAAAAAGATTTCCTTCCCTTTCTTTATGACAGAGCAATTGAATGAAGCGGTGCGGGGCCTATAAGATTATGAATAAGCTATTTATTCTCCGTCCTTTTGAATAAAAAAACCTTTGGAATGATGGTAGTAGAGTAGTCGATCTGATCTCGCGCGCGGGCGGATAGAAATGCCTATAGATGAGGTAGGTGAGGGTAGCTTGTCATCAAAATGCGTGTATGGTAGTCTTTTGTTTGATGATAACGGGAAGGTCAATTGACTGCAACCTTTTTCGGCCTATTGGCTATTGGGTGGGGGCAAC
This sequence comes from Nicotiana tabacum, assembly GCF_000715075.1. Lineage (NCBI taxonomy): Eukaryota > Viridiplantae > Streptophyta > Magnoliopsida > Solanales > Solanaceae > Nicotiana > Nicotiana tabacum. Next base: position 112,162,271 of record NC_134098.1, on the reverse strand, counting down.
TGGAGGAAGACAGGACGGGGCAAAGCAAAGGGCATAGCTTCAGGTGACTTGTTAGGGCTGTCGAAGAGCAAAGAAAAATGTCACTCAAAGCTCCTCTCCTTAGAGTCAAGTGGCTTTCAGCTCCTCTAGCGCACCCTAGCCGAGCGGTCCTCGCCTGCACAAGCAAGAAGATTAGCTCCCCCGTTCTCTTATTGTACCGACAGGCCTGGGCGAATGAGGTAGGGTTAGATTAGATAGAGGAAGACTGCGAACGTCCGTCCCATGAAGCGCCAAGGAACCATGCATTCCTCCCGGGCTGGGCTCTCGCGTGTCCGGGATCCGATAAGATCTACCAGCGACCGGTTTACGGAACAAGGAGTTAAGCAAGGGCCAGGAGATTGATAAAAGAACATGGCTGAAGTCAGTCTTGTGTTCAATTCCGCGGTTGGAAGGATTTCTTTCTGTCATCTGTCTTTCCCTACTCTCTCTTCTCTTAGAAAAGGTAGGTTCAAGTCAAACTTTTTTTGGCTTGCAGGCTCGGGGACTGCAGTCAGTTGCTTTCCTTGTAGTCGTCAGCTCGTTCTTGACAGATCCGATCGGGTGTTCATAATCAGGAGTAAAAGGATTCGAACCTTTGCATGCCGGTATCAAAAATCGATGTCTTACCACTTGGCTATACTCCATAGGCCTGTTTTGGACGGTAGGAACGGGGAGAGGGGGAAGGGAGAAGCAGGGCTCGAAGAACAAGCCGTGCAAGGACGCGGGGATATAGCAAGTAAGCAGCAAGGTTCTCCCCTTAGGATCGACTACAACAAGCTCGCGACTCTAATAGAAAGAAAGGGTAAACTCTCTGCTCTATTTGCTTGCAATGCTATGCCTATCAAAGTTAGCGAAGGCTTCTATAACCTTACACTCGTTACGCTCTTCGACTGAACTCGTTGGCTCCGCGTCCACCGAAAGTCGGTAACTTTCGTCACCATCAGCATTTGGTACTCTCTCGATAGCTTCAATAGTTCACTGAAAGCCTTTGGTGTAATAAATCGCAAGCCCTTCAGAAAGAAAGACATAATATAATAATGAATTAATTAATATTAATTAATAAAAAAAAGGTTGGTTAAGAACTATTGACTGTAAACCATAGCAATTATAGTCACTCAATGGAGATGTTCGCCTTTGTTTGGAATGAAGATGGATGAACAGGCACTTGAACCTAGAACTGATGAAATTCGGGAAAAACATGGAAGCAGTCACTATACTGGGGAGGCAAGACATGACCGTGACTTAAGAAAAAAGTACCCTTGAAAAGAGTAAAGGACGGGGGAATGACTACCTGTAATAAACAACAGGCTAATACGAGCCGACCAGAAGAAGCAAGGCTTAGATTACCAGATCCTGGACACAATATTCCTAGAGATGGAGAGCCCCTTGCCTCACCATTTTGCACCTATCCTTCTTGCTTGCTTACCTATAGCTCTCTTGTCTTAGTGACTCTTCCTCTTTTCTAGGTTTTTTTCTGAGTGTTAAAATGATAGATTTTTCTTTTGCCAGTGAATTGGATTCGCCCCGATTCGATCAATAATGGGATTCTTGGCTAGAGAAAGATTTTGTGACATGGACACCCAGCCCAACTCGGTCGGTCGGTTGGCCCACCTAACAGATGATGAGATTCTCAATCGATTTGATTGAATTTCAAAAAGTCTTTCTCACTATTCAGAACAGTGGAGCTTTCGATCAAGATCTTCTCGCCTCACCCGTTTGGGCTCTCGCTCGAATCAGAACCTTTATGCGTTGGTAGGCTTTCGACTCAATATAATAGCCTACCTATCGGGCTCCAATAAAAGAGAAAGTTTTTGCATGAGCTCATCATATGATGCAGAACCGATGCGAGAGGGAGAAGCGGGGATTGATAGCTTTCAAGAACCAGTGTAAAGGAAAGACTTCTTCCCTGCATTCCTTCCTTTCCAAAAAAAGTAAATTAGTTTGGGCTGGCATAGGCATAAAAGATTTGATTGAATGAATGCCACCTTGGTAGTTTTCAAACAAATCCAATGTTGGGCCAAGCCTTGCCACCGGTAATAGCTGAAGGCAAAAAAGGGGGAGATAGGGAAAAGGAGATTAAGGATAGTCACTCCACTCCATAAATAGTGCACACAGATTCTTCTTTCATTTTCCATTCCTTACGGGTCGGAAATGCGGACTGCTAGTGGGGTTGTGCCCATTCTCCCTCTTCTTCCGCTTTACAATCGGAATAAGGAACCTTAGAATTCACCCTACCTATCGATGAAAAATGGGATTTGAAAGGAGCTGAAAGCCACTTGACTCTAAGGAGAGGACCACCAGCTACCGGATCAGAAAGATTTGTATGGAATGTCCTACTCCTGCCTAAGCTTTACGATCAACCAATCCCCTATTTTAGGGATATCTGTGTTAGGTAGGCCCAGGGATTACTGATTAGTCGAATGAGCCCATGTTGTAGGGGCTTCGAAGAAAGCTTGTAGTTTAGGGGTGCGCAGATTTTCCACTCTATACAAGACAAGGGGCTAGCGCGCAATGGCTTTCTCTGATAGAGGCTCGCTTCTTCAAGTTCAAGTTCTGCTTACTGCTTCCCATTTTGATAGGAGTAGGTGCTTGCAGCTCGCTTGTTGTCTACTAAATGAGCCTTCACTGCCCGCCCGACCCCTATCTTTAATCTTAAGTAAAGTAATCAATGAAGTGAACAGCCCAACCTCTTTGTTTGAAGCTTTGCCAGGAAGCTTCTACTTATTGAAGCTTTGTTTCCCCTAATTCCGAAACACAACAATAGACTTGCCACTATAGTATAGGAAAAAACTTCTCTTTGATAAGCGGTCATAGGGGAGTTCAGAAAGAATTTGATCGTAGATAGAGACTTCAACCTGTGCGGGGGTAGGGGCGGATGTAGCCAAGTGGATCAAGGCAGTGGATTATGAATCCACCACATGCGGGTTCAATCCCCGTCGTTCGCCCATCAATAAATGGACCGTTTGTTTCGGAGACATAAGACAAACCTAGAAAGAATTTATTCTGCAAGTCATCTCGAGGCTTTCAAATGCATCCAAGCAATTGGTATCCGATTGAAAGATAGAAAGCATAGATTTGCGTCGCCTACTTGCTAAAACCAAAAATGGAATGGCCGATCATGAATTATATGACGTTTTTAAGACCTCACTAATCAGCCAACCACTTTTTAGTTCATAATGAATGAACCCCCGGATGAATAAAAAATATCCCCTCCTTTTTACTAAACCATGGGGAGCCCCGAGTAGTTTACCGGACAAATTTAGTTGTCGTGATGATACCTTTCAACATCAGAAAAGACTTCTCTTCATCACGAGACTGATCGGATCTGCCATAGACACCCGAGAGATATTCACAAGGCAGGCTAAAATAAAAGACTAAGAGACGCTGCAAGCGAGCAAAGAGTTATGCTTTCATTTCTTTATTGAGATTGAAATCAAGTTAAAAGGTTAGGTATAATGTACGCAGGCCAAGTCAAGAAAAGGACTTCCTTACTTTTCATTCATAGTAGTCTTAATGACTAGTAGTTTGAAGCCTTAAGAAAGCGATTTTTTTCGGCACTCGCTTCCTTCGTCTTAAGTTAAGTTCAGTTTACTTTTTCAATTCGGAACTCTTAGTCGAGCTGATGGCGAGATCAATTTTTTGTTCGAGGTTCAAGAGGAAGGAGAGGAACCACCGTCCAATGGTGCTTTTAAAAAAGTATAGTCACCGGTGGCTAATACCTTCTCGAGACTATCGAACCTGAAATCTACTTTCCATCGCTCTTTTTAGGTTGGCATAATATAGAAAGAGAGTGCCAAGAAACAACACATACCTATCACTTTTGGAAGGTTTGGAACCTTACTCAACATAGGGTCCAAAAACCCGACATACCCTTTTTTAGAGCGTATAAGGGAAAAAGAGCTCTTGCATCGTTAGCCGCTTTTCAGCATTTCCTGCCTAAGTTATTGACCATCACCTGAACTCACATGGGAGGCCCCGCGCCGAGTGATTCTCCCCCAAAAAACTCTACATTTGATGTTCCGAAAACAGATACATGTGATTTAGTAAATTAGAACCCGTTGTGGGGTGCAACCAGGGAACACCTATCAACTAGTTTGAAAAGTTCTTCCATTTAGTAATGGAAGTCATCCGTTGTCACTTTATAAGGGTATGGTAGAGAAACTTGATAAGGTGGACAATCCTTCAGTGAAGAGCTTATGAGAGGATGAATTCAAACACACCCAAAATCCACAAGAATCGTACGAACATCTATGGAGCGTAGCAAGGAACCTTGGCTTCAGCTCTCGTCACCTCACTCAATCCTACAGCGGAAACTTAAGTCGAGGCGCATAGGAAACTGAAAAATAGCTCTTCTTTCTTTTGGTAAAGGTTAACGGTCCTGTTCAAGCATTGGTGCATAACGGGAGGCTAGCTCAGTATATTACCTTTCCTGTAGTTCTTTAATTTAGGAGTTTCTGATTTTAGGATTGTAGCTTCGGTTGATAGGGTAAGCGCTCATTTTGTTCTTCCTTGCTTTCATTCTGTTATGAGAGAGAGCTTCTATACGTCTATTCTCTTTAGACAAATGATTGTCCACTAGAAAATACAAAGAAGGATTCATCTGTGTGGTGAATGAAAGAATATTCATTGAATGAGTTGACGCTAAACCTCTTGCTCTTTAAGAGAGTCAAGGTTGTATGCATTACTCGATTAATTAGAATTAATAATAATAGAAACTAGGGTCCACATAGACTATTCAGAGGAGGTATGCTAATCAATGATCTACTGATGTAGCTAGTGTTACCGAAGCTTTTGCTGGATATGCTATTGGCTTAACTGGCTCTAAACCCACCCACCGGATAAAGGAATGGAATTTCAAGTACAAGTAGTTGTCTACACTTAAAATCTTTCTTGTCTTCATTGATCAACATTTAGTTTGGCCTAAGATTTTTTAAGTCCGACGCATCACTTACTTTTCGTTATCGTGGGTCCATAACCATTTTACTACCTATTTATGTGGTTGATATCTTGATCACTGCATAATCACTCAGCCCTTGAGGATGCAGCTTCTACGGATTGAGGTTATTCCCCACTAGAATGGGCCAGGTGGGATGGGGGAGCGGTCGAACGTGTAAAGGCGCAAGTCGAGCAAGGTATCTGAACTGAAATGTAAAAAAGCGTGCTAAAGAAAAGGTCGACTTTTCTTTTTGCTAACGATTCCAAAGATTCTATCATCGAACATTGAATTCTTGGCGGGTCTTTCCTTGATCCCTTCCTTGCCTCATCTACCTAATCTCTCCTATAAATAACAAGGCTTTTGCGTTCAGCCACTTGACTGTAAGGAGAGGGGCTGTTGCTGCAGTTTCGCCGCTTGCATTGCAATTCTCACACATTTTTACGGCGGATAAGAGGTACTTTTCAGCATAAGAGCACGGTAGTCATGCCTCCCATCTCATTATCTGGTCGCATATTCGTCCTATCTGTTCTAGTTCTCGCTCAAGGATGCTTCTGTTCTTGCTTAGTTAATTTTCAAGGAAAGATGCAAGAAGACTCTACAGGCGCAGGAATGAAGCGATCCCCACCCGGGAATCATGAACGGAGTTGTCCTTCTTCTCTAAAAGTAAGGGACTAGGGCTCTCATGTCAGCCTTTCTCTAAGGCTAAATAGCTAAATATCCCTGCTCACAGTTCTGTCTTGAATCTCTTCTTTACTTTATTATTCTCTTGAATAAAGAGTGAAGTGATTCCAGGGCTGGGATCACGAACGAGGATCTAAATAGAAAGAAGGCCAAGGAAAGAGATAGATCACATCTTGGCCAAATGCCAATCCTCCTGGTTTGAAAGATAAAAAGAGTGGAGTTTCGAGAACGAGAATCATATATTTTCTCATTTATTTTTCGTAGTAAGAAGATACTAAGACGCACCCACTACACACCACACACTCAAATGACTAGCATGGTCCTTCCCCTATCGAAGAGCCACATATCCAGGGTTAACCACATCACCACTGTTTTATCAAGGTGTAGCCACGGTCTCAATTGGGTCATTGCTTAGTATGCCCAAGCTTGACAATAGCTGTGGATATTTTGAGTCCCTCAGAATGCAACTCCCTTATGAGTTGGAAGCCAAGACAAAGGGATTCCACTTCATAGGTATCGTTCACGTCACGTGAAGGCTCACTCAGAACACATACCAAGCTTTTATTAGAAAGAAAGGAAGAGAACAAAGAGGAGTGCTCCACTCCGAAAGAGAAGGAACGGAAAGAGCAGGCGGCATCTCCCGTCGTCTTCACGGAATTTATTCACCTGAATGAGCAAAAGAGTCGAACTCTCTTTGTTTCAGGATCAGAAAGGTCGCCCAATCAGGATCAAAGATGACTGCCTAATGGCGACGAGTCCACTAGGAAGACCCGCCTTTCAGGAAAAAAAAAAAGATAGAACGAAGGATAAATTTCTCTCAGAATTTCTCAATTTGTCTGGAGAGGCCAGACAAGCATTGCGGTTAGACAGAGCATTCCTTTTATCTCTCAATCCTTCGGCGACCACGAAACTAGAATTAGCTGCAGACTTCTTGATCACAGCCAGGGTCAGCTCTAGGCTAGAAAGTAGCGAACCTGAGACCAAAGGTAGGCTACTATGCAAGAAAGCCTAGTTTAAGGAGGACAGAAGGTAGAGCGTGGAGCATTTTCTTATTTACTTCTTTTTGGCTAAGTCTTTTCTTTTTCCTGCTAGCTCTAGCCCTAGTAGAGGTCCGAGTAGACTAGACTATAAGTGCCAACGTCTAAGGACCTGCCAGACCACTGATCTCACTTAAGCACTCAATGTCACAAATAGCAATAAGAAGGGGCAGGGTCAACGATCACTCACGTCACGGGCAGCAGATCCGACGAGCTCAACTTTCACTGAAAAGAGAGGCTAGACCTCAACCTCAGATTCGAAGCCTGATGGTAGAGATTCCCCTGATCTTCTTCTTGGTGGTACGGCTCTAAGGGCTAGGCCTTTCCTCTGCAAGCCTATTAAGTTAAGTAAGCTAGTTCAGTACTTAAGTTGGCCTTCACTGGCTAGACCTCCGGGAGGACACCGGTCTTTTTCTCTTCTATGTTTATTGTATTTTTGACAGAAAGACAGGAATGCCAAGGACTTCCCCCCTTTCTCTTCCCTGAACGGAAGGACTGTCCATCCTTTGTCTATTCATCGGGCTTTGGCACGCTCTCTCTCTGGGGACGGAATACCTGGACCTCGGGTAAGAAGGCAGATTGTCCTATCTCCAGTCAATTTCTCTTCTTTGAAGGCTAGTAGCACCCTCAGGTCATTGAGGATGGTCAAAGCAATGAAGTTTTCCGAGGGGAGCAGAGAATTCCACTCCTTGATTAGGAGGTTATAGCCTTGATTATGAATAATCCGTGAATATGAATAGTCAGGAGCGAGGTTATAAGCTGACAGAGACAGAAAATCTGGGCACTGGTGACTAGTTGAAGGTGTGCTCATTCCCCGAGAAAGGAAAGAAAGAAGAGGATTCTTGGGTAGTATATCAGTAGGTTCATCGCACAGCTCACTCCCTTTTGCGAGCCCATTACCCATTTTTAAAAAAAGTTTAACTGATACTTGATTTATATAGGGAAAATGATATTGTATAGCCGCTCTCAGAATAATAGCCGAAAAATATATATTTTTTATATATTTTTTGTATATGTATATATATATCACTCCCTTTTGCGATCCAATTATCCACTTTTAAAAAAAGTTTAACTGATACCCGATTTATATAGAAAAAATGACACTGTATAGCTGCTCTCAGAATAATAGCCGAAATATATATATATATATATATATATATATATATATATATATATATATATATATATATATATATATATATATATACAAAATTTATATACTTTTTCGGCTACCAAATGCAAATAGTTTCTATCGCGTGCTAAAAGTGATAAAACCCCTATAAACAATCCTAAAATTGGAGCGCACAAGGCCTACTCAGAACTGAGACCCAGCATAGGAACTTCGTTGTTGCTTTCTTTTACTATGTATTCATGTCCCATGTATCTCAAAAGCAGATTATTTTTTCTTCTTCTTCTTAGTTGCAGAATACCATTGTAGGTTGTGCTTATATTTCTTTTTCTTCTTCTCAATTGCAAAATGAGTTTTGTTAGATTTGTTGTTCTTTTGACAATTTGATGATTGTGGTTTGTTTTATATGACATTTGAAAGTTATATTTGAAATTTAAGTTCATTTAGAGTAGATTTGGGCATTGAATCATATGTTGAATAGTTGAAATTCAAAGAACAAACATATTTCAGAATTTAAGATTCGATATCTGAAGTTGCATTCAAGAGATAAAATTACTGAAGATTCGATTTTTCTGAAGTTGTATTGGAAAAATAAAGAACTTAAGATCTGATTTCTAAAGTTGCATTGAACAGATAGAACTACTTAAGATTCGATTTATTGAAGTTGCATTGGAAAGATAGAGAAACTTCAGTTGTATTGAAGAGATAAAACTACTTTAACACCCGATATTTTTGAAATGACATTGAAAAGATATAAGAACTTCAGTTGCATTGAAGAGAGAAGAATTTTCATATCCGAGTGAGTATATTTTATAGTATGTGTGTATAACTTCAATGACGGTCAAAAGTAGGTATTTATAAACTTCCTCCGGTTTTATGAGATCATTGTGCAATCGGGCTAGAGTGGAAGCCGGTCTCCTCTGGCCATCTCCAACTTTTCGGCCCAAGCCCCAAAGATTTTGGGCCTTTTTCTTTTAAAGCAACCTAACATTTTAAAACAAAAATGAAAATGAAAATAAAGATAGTTTCTTAATCGTTATAACTTTTTAAAATGTTTTGGTTTAACTGGGCACAAGATTAAAGTGATAGTTAAAACTTTTTGTTATTACTGTAGTAATTAGGAGTTGGTGCAAGAACTAGAAAAATTTTGAGAGAGAAAAAAAATGACAGGATAGTCATTAAATAGGAAAAGAGGGACCACCATAATGCACGATATAATATACACTCTGGACCATAACTCCATAAGTGCATTTGAACGAATGTCGTTGGGGCGACACTCCCACTGAAGTAAAGCTTTATTCATGAATTTTTTGTTTTCCGTATAATATTTAAAAATTATTTATCAAATATTTTCCTAATTTTGTATATCATACGTCTTAAACAAGAATTACTTATAATTTATATACAATCCATTATTAGTGTCTTAAATTAGAAGATTTAGTTATATTTGTTTCCTCTTTTCTCTTCGTTTCTCTCTTAATAATACTTCTTCCTGCTGTGTATTACCTATTTTAAGCCATAACAAACGAAATTTCTGTTACAAAAAAGGAAAACACATAATTGAGCGGATTCAAAGTTTTAGCAGATTTCAAATTAAATTCAATCTTACCAATTCTGCTCGGACCCTAACGAAACCCCTTCTTTTTTCTGGTTCTCCTTGTTCTTCTCTGTTATCGAATACATAATTTGCAATTTGTTTTGTGAACTCAATATTGAAATATCGTCATCTTCTTGTCTCTGTAATTTTCAGCTTTCTTGTTGGACGCAACCCTCTTCTCAGCTTCCATTGCTGCCTGCAACTGAAGCCTCTTCTTGGAAAGTTATATACTTTGTACCCCACGATTTTACTTAGTGGAATCACTTTCTGCACCCCCATAGTTCTTGGAAATTCTAAATAGGCCCTTAAAATTTGAAAGACAGTAACGGTACTACTCCTTCCATAGTTGGGAGGTTATTTGGATTTGACATCGTGAGACTACTTCCAGTTACTTATGATCCTTGGAGAATATAAAGGTGGACAGTATAAAAAGGAAAGTAATGGCTTCACTTGGATTAATAGGTCTATTACCACTATTATTATGTTCCAAAATATTTGATTAAATAAACTTTGATTAACATGTTAAAATGCATATTTCTTTTCATCATTCTCTACTTTTCTTTCCTTAATAAATCAATTGAGAAAAAAAATAATGTATGGTAGATCAACATACAAATTAAAAATAAATTTCGTACAAATTTAATGCAAATTTGAATATCTACAACAACATACATAGTAAAAATAAATTTCATACAACTAATTATATATTATACAACTTATCTACAGTTTTCATACATTATTTCTACATAGTTAAATACAACTACAATATCATACAACTTAAATACAAATTTTATACAATATGTCTTTTGTATATTTTGTATCCGATTTATACATAATAAAAATAAATTTCATACAACTAATTATATATTATACAACTTATTTAAAATTTATCTATAACTTTCATACATTATTTCTACCTAGTTAAATACAACTACAATACATACAACACAAATAAAAATTTTATATAAATTTTATACAATATGTCTTTTGTATATATTTTATCTGTGGTGTGTGTTTCTTCCTCTCTATAATTCCAATCAAAACTTACTCTCTTAATACAATTTCATATCAACAACTTTATGTAAAAAGATAGTATTGATGACTTAAATACAAATTTTATATAACGTTTCATACATTATACAACTATTTTTCAACTTTCATATAATATTCAAATAAAAAATATCTATAACTATAACAGAATACAATTTATATACAATTATAATACAACTTTACTACAAATTCGTAAGTATATTATATGTCATGTGTTCTTTTTCTTCTTAATCTTCTTCTTCTTCTTCTTCTTCGAGTTTCAATATGAAATTCAGCCAAAATCAAGTCTAATCTTCGCCAAAACACCCTTAAAATTGAGGTATAAACTTCAAACAATATTCCCAATTGTTTGCAACAACACCCAATCCAAACAAATAATGGTTTTTGAAAACCCAAATTCGATTTCAAAGCTTCAAAACTTTTTAATGGCTGTCAATGGTGGAGAGTCAAACACCTTCAAAATTTATAATCCTACATAGAATTAGGAGAGATTAGAGTCTCTGCATATGTTATAGCCCAACTAAAGCGAAGTGAATCTTGAGGCTTTGCAATTTTAACTTCCTTGAGCATTCGTCTTTTCAAATCATAAACTGATATTCCTTATGAGTCTTTAGGCTTTGCAAGAGAGAGAGATACATATGACCAACTAAAGCAAAGTGAATCTTTATACTTTGCAAAAGAGAGAAAGAGAAAGAGAGTGAGCAAGTATAAAGGGTTAAGGAAATAACTGATATTTCTTATTCAATTCTTAATAATATAAATGGATAATCATTTAAAACTTATTTGTATATAATTGATAAATTGTATATGATCATATAATTAAATTGAAACTTGAGTATGAAATGTAATAATGTTTCAAATAGTGTATAAGAGGGTAAAAATCTCTTTATTCATCGTGCGAGTTCAAGGCCCATTTTCAATTTGAAGCAAGATTCCTTTTGGGAGAAATATATGGGCGAAGTGCACAAACAACCATATTAAGGGATGCTATTTAAGGATTAGCTAATACGATTGCATTGGTTAATTCCTAAATAACAACACTTTAGAGTGGTTATTTGGTGTCATTTATTCGACATAAATTATTAAGGATAATTATTATTTTTTAGTTTCATACCCGGCGTCCGGTACCCGCATTGTGGCCTAATTAAATTCGACTTCACTTCGGGAAGTCTCACATTACGGGTAAAGCGCTATAAAGACGATCAATACACCAGACTCGAACCCGAGTTCTTTGTTTAAGGATGAAGGAGTACTTATCACTCTACCGCGATCTTTGTTGGTATTAAGAATAATTGTTACTATGATTTAACTAACCATATGATTTACAAGTTTTAACTAATAACTAATGGAGTAATTTTCTTTGAACTTGTTCAAAAAGTGAAGTTACATAAAAAATTAGCTATATCTCAAAACGAATTTGAACAAAAATCAATTTTTGTTGGAAAGTCATCATTATTTTGGATTAGTTTTTATCTTCTGAGAGGCACTGGATTAGAAAGAAGGGGAATCCAATGATTTAGCATAAATCAGACTTCGAATATGTAGGAAAAAAGGTTGTAGCTTTCTAATGCACAAGGTTTTTATCTCTTTTTTATTCGCCAGTGAAGGAAGGGTCTCTCTTTATTCTTTTGAGAAAACAAACGTACTTACCAATCAATTATCTCTTGTGCTAGTAATTTAACTTTCAAAAAGTGAATCAGCAATTCTCAATAAAATTGAAATTAATTTTAAAGTATTATTGATACGGAGTATTATTTTTATGAAAAAGGTGGTGTGAGTGTGTCGTGCCTGTCGGCAGATCAATACGGGCATTTCTCGTGAACTTAAAGAATAGAAAAGTGCTGACATTAAAGAAGGGGAAAGTGGGGGGAAAATTGAACAGAAAGAGCACAATGTAAAAGGCTGCAACGGACCAGAAACATATATATTATTGCGTGCTATTCTATTCACAGAGGAAAATGCCTTTATGTTAATTTTCTTTTTTTATATTTTGTCCGACACATCTCAACTAATTTTATACAGTGTATGTTTTACCTTGCCCTAGTACAAATATTGATCTTGGACATATAAGAAAAAAAATCATATACTAATACTAGTTTTTGAACTTGAGACATAATGATTGTTCAATCCACTTCATTAACCATTAGCAGGGGTGGATTTATAATCTTTAATTCTGGGTCACTTGAACCCATGGTCCATTCGCCAAACTAGATATTTTATGTATATATTTTCTAAAATTTGTCCAATATTATGTATTTGCAATCATACTACATAAAGGTTGAATGATTCACTTGGTTCAATACTTAATTATTTACTAAAAAATACAAGGATCAATTCTGACTTTACACTTTTTTTTTTTTTTTCCCTCTTTCGTTTATGGTGCACTCATGTTTCCAGATATCTAGATCCTCGTCTGCCAGATATTGAGTGCAAAAATATTTGACAAATGCCTTTTTCTTCTTTTTTGGAGAATGCAAAAAGGAGAGGTAAAAGTGAACCCTACCGGTTACCATAACCCCAAATGGTGGGATATGTGGGGCTTCAAGTTTTGTTACCCTCACTCCATTTATGTCCTTTATATCTGACGTTCTGTTCACGTCTGAAGTTCACTTTTTTTTCTGGCCCTTATTTTAGTTTCCAACTCCCCACCCCCCCACCCCCCTAAAAGGTTAGATGAGCAGCAATTTTGCTAGTTCAATAGTAGTCGTTTGGTTCAAGATGATAGCACATTATTAGAATGATATTGTACTGGAGATAGAATGAAATTCAGGGGATAATACAATAACAATCCAGTATAATCTTACGATGTGGGGTCTATAGTAAGTAGTGGATACGCAGATCTTACCATTTCCCTGAGGGATAAAAAGATTGTTTCCGAAAGAACCTCGACACAAGTTAACGAAAAAGAGACAATGGAGAAATCTGGGGGATAATAATACCTAGAATTAGAGTGAAGGAATATTGAGGCAAAAAAATTGCAAGTAGAAATTATAAACTGGAGACAAAGAAGATTACCCAAAAATAGTTGTAGAATGTGGATAGTTCTGACATTATTTAGAAAGTAGGTAATGGCTGTCGGCTGACATGTACTTTCATACCGTTTAAACATACAACATAAAAGAAGTTAAATTGAGAAAAAGAAAAAGGTTCATGTGGCAATTTATAAATAATTTCTTAAAAATAGATTCAGAAAGAAAGAAAAAAACTATAGACATTTCGTGGAGAAATTTATGGGCATTTGATACAACAAAAGAACTGGAATGTTCAGCTACCTTTGTGCACATTAGACCAAGAATCTTTAATTTTGGCCAAATCCTCTCAACCGATGAAACAATTGTTGATTATTCATTTAAACTATAATTTATAATCTTAACGGTTTGCAAGAAAAATTAGCCGATCACTTAACCGCTTAAATTAAAAATAATTGACTCACAATAGTGTAGATCGCAATAAAGAAATGTGTTCAGCCACTCACGAAAAGAAGAATTCACAATTGTAACACCATTAAGGACCAACATTATCACTTTATACTGGAGTAGTAATTAAGGGGAAGTTAGATCAAATTGGACCCAAAAATAGGCCAAAGATCTCATGTTTCTGCTGCTCTCTGCCAAAATGAGTAGTACAGTCACATGCCAACTTCTTCCACACGGTGACCATTTTCCTAAGGTGAAGTAACTGACAAATTGAGCAGTTGAAAGTGTAGCTGAGCTTGTCTGCACCAAAGCCCTGTGCCCCTGTCTCTATTTTTGTTGTCCTTCCTTGTTTGGCACCTAAAAGTCTATGGTAAGATGCAGAAAAAGGTAAAGCATATTCCGTCCCACTCCCCCAAGATCTTCTCACGACCGACACCCAAAGGATAGGTTTATTAACTTATAATATGATGCTTGAGTCTGACTTTATAATAATAATTTTATTTCATATCGAATTTAATCGTAATAAGAATGTATTATTCTCATTCTAAGAAATGGATCATCCGGACCTATCTGAAATAGATACCATTTTTGAATTACCTTTTTTATTTGGAATTGTTACACAAATAGTCATTCAAATTCACTGTTTATTATTTCTAGCCGGTATACATAGATTATACAATGATTGCACACATATATTATACATGCGTCGGTTATTTGAGTTAATTCTTCTTTTTATTTTGGGAGACGAAGATATTGTACCACTAGAATCGTTTTTTCTTGACTTGAAAAGAATTTTTATGTGTCTAGGGTTGGGATTGGAGGGTCTCTTGACGACTAAAGGGTCGTTTGGTACGATGGATAAGCAAAAATAATCTTGGGATAAAAATTTAATATCGTCTTATTCCTTGTTTGGTTACTAGATTAAAAATAATATCAGGATAACTTATATCTACCAGAGGGTAGAATAGTAATCTCAGGATAAGTTATTCCATGATAAAGCAATAAAATTGACAATCACAAGATTAATACAACATATCAAACAATCAATAAGAAATACTAACCGGATAACTAATCTCACTATAATTAATTTCAGTCTTCAAATCAAACGACTTCTAAAGGATTCCCTAATTCCATCTTATTTTTCGATATAAATTTGGGAGGGGGTCCTTAACTTTTCCAATTGACATAAAGGAAGTGTACAATTCCAGAGCACGAAATTAAAATATGGTTCTTTTAGACTCAAAGAACCAAAATATGTGGGGAAAAAACTGGTCACCATAATATGTATAGCGCGACATTTCACCGCGCTATACCTTAACGACACGTTTGTCCGTTAAGGTGTAGCGCGGTTATTCACCGTGCTATACTTAATTGTTGGGCCCACCTATAATTCTTCTTATATTGACTGGCACACCAGTATTTCAAACAATGTATAACGCGGTGAATTAGCGCTCTATACGTAAAATTTGGGCCCACTAATAATTCTTCTATACTTAGTTGACAGACCAATAATTCTATTGGGTATAGCGCGCATATATAAGGCGCTATACATCAATTTTTTTCTTATTTAAAGAGTTTCAGGAGGATTTTGTAAAAATCCATTCAGAATCCTTGAAGTCTTCCGAAATATTTCTTCGCTAGATATTTGTTTGTTAAGTTATTTTGCATTTTTTCATAATGTCTGAAAAGCGAAGAATTAGGGTTTCATTATATTTAGGTGATGAGGTTGTGGTGGAGAATAACTCAGTACGCTATAGTTGTTCTCCACAGTGTCATGCTAAGTTGCCACTTACAATGGAGTACGATAGATTTGTATCATTGTTATGTAAAAAATGAGTGTAAGCAAACGTTCGGTGAATATTAAAGTAACCGGAAGATATCTATATTCTGTTACTCCGCAAGTGGTTTCTTGTTATGTTGATTTAAACATCGAAGACGATGAAACTCTAAAAGATTTTTTGAGGATTTCGGATGAATACCGGGAACTTTTTATGATAAAAATGTTGGAAATGTACGTCAAGGCTGAAGACGTTCGCAATAATGATGTTTCGCAAAGTAGGGATATCTCTCAATCATCGGGTGGTTATTTTGAAGCAGTTTTAGCCGAAGAGGTTCTAGATGAAAGAGTTTGGCCTGATCTAAACTTATCTCCATGGCCGAATGAGGAGCGAGGAAATAATTTCTCCCCTAGTTTACATAATCCACAAGCCGAGTGGTAAACTTCAATTATTTTTTGTATTACGATGTTTGTTTTTATGTATTGAATTTGTATTAACACTCATATATTCCACAGGGGATACCGGCCAGATATAAATTTTGTGAGTTATGAACCAACATCCAGTTGGAATATGCCTAGTTTTGGTATGTTGGATCATGGTGGTCCATCCGGGAGTCATCATCAACAGGATAATATCCATCATGGGATATCAATACATTATGATTTGTAAGTGAAGTGATAAAGTCTATATGTAAAGTTTGGATGAATTTGAGAAACTTATTATTTTATTGATTGTGCAGTGAAAACGAGCAACTTGAAGGTCCTGTCCTTACTCAATTTCCAGAAGATCGACATATTTAATCGGGATCTGGCAGATGCGCAGAGTCGGGAAGATAATAGTGATTATGACAATAATGCTGATAAGTCTGGATATGACACACCCTTCCCTGATATGGATGATGATGAGGAGGAAGAGAATGTTGAACCTAATTTGACGAGGGAGCATGCTCCACCTCCCGTTAGACCAAGAGTGTCACGCCCCGAACCTGGGGGGGCAAGACCGGCACCCAGTGCCTAACCTAACCTAGCGTACCAACTTGTGACTAAGGGATTCTGAACATATAATGTCATAATTTGGCCATAATGCTACATTGTAAGACAATTTGCGAAGTAAAATATAAAACTGAACGGAAACTAGTGCTGACTAAACATCAATATAAAGCTGGGCCGACAAGGCCGTCATAACTACTATAGCTGACAAACCAAGAAAATATACATACCAGGCCTACAAGCCCAGCATACTGCACTAACTGACAGGATATGTCTACAAGCCTCTACTGATGGGTGTACTGTGATTAGAACAGGGCCCAGACCTACCCATAACATATATACATACATATAGAAGATGTACACAAAACCCTAGACCCGGCAACTCAAAAGGACGTGGAGTTTATTGATCAGGCTGAACTCGGGCAACACCTATTTAGGAGGTCTACCCGTCTGTCTATCTGAACCTGCACACATGAAATGCAGTCCCCAGAAAAGGGACGTCAGTACGAAATAATGTACCGAATATGTAAGGCAATAAAATAACTGAAAGCTGAAATGGAACTGATAATATAATAACTGAAAGTAACTAGGAGTCAAAGATGATTTGGAAATATACTTACCTACTGATACTCACTCAACTCTTTCAATATAGTAAGTAAAATAAATGTCCGGTCCTATAAGGCTCGGTACATGTAACTGCTCGGCCGTAGTAGGCTCGCTCATAGGCGCTCGGCCACACTAAGTGTCACGACCCAAACCGATGGGCCGCGATAGGCACCCGGTACCTTACTCAACCGAGTACCAACATAACGTATCTTTTCATATCATACTATGATAGATAAGTGAGCCGGAGAGACTGCCGTAAGATAAGTAGAATACAACATGAAATGTCAACTTATACATAAGACATACGGGCATATAAGACTAAAATAACCACTCGTACATTGAACATAGGCCGACAAGGCCATACAATATTTTACGTACATGATATCTGTCTATAAGCCTCTAAGAATACATAATTGTCATAAAGGTTGGGACAGAGCCCCGCCATACCAAACAATACATGTCTAAATCATACTAACCCAACAAGCAACTTCGGAGCAAATGGAGCGCACCAACACCTTCCGGTGAGCTGATAGCCTACTTGGAGGACTCTCGATCTGTCTATCGGGACCTACGGGCATGAAACGCAGCGTACCCAGGTAAAAGGGATGTCAGTACAAATAATGTACCGAGTATGTAAGGAATGAAAATTAGTGAACAATATACATGAGAGAAACATGGAGTAAAAGACTCAACATGTAAGTCTGAATAACTCTGTGAATAAATGCCATACCATGCATAGGTATATGCCTTCATAACATCATCAAGCCTCTGAAGGCATCCCATCATATCATCTCGGCCACTGTGGGCAAAATCATCAACGTATACCAGCTGATCATGTGGTTGTGCGTATATAACACCGTAACATTTTTTCATATTCCATATACATATAATATACATATATACGCATATATAACTCCATCTGGTCATGGGTCAATGTAAATGAATGCAATGCATGAGAAGTACATCAATAAAATCTCTTAGAATGTCATAAGACCATTATGCCTTTAATTAATGTCATGAAATAAACTTTATCAACTTATGTATTTTTTTGAAACCCATGAACAAATGATAGAATAAAAAGACACACGGGGAATCAAGAATATAGACATCCCTAGTATTTCTATGAATAGAGTCATTTATGAAAGTTATGCATTTGCTCGTTTAGTTTGTATCGTACGGATCATGCCAAAAAGAAAGAAGGGATAGCCTTAACATACCTGAACCGATTGTCTTGACAATCTCTTTAACACCTGTTGATTGCGAGAACACGTAACGGCGGATCGAAGTAGAGAAAAATTCGTATGATATACTTGAGAAAGATTGTACCGTGCTCTCTTAGAATTGCATCCCGACCAAATCGGATTTGCGCTTCTTTTTCCTTTCCGTGCTTGTACACTCAACATAGTGTACTTTTAGAGATACTATTCAAATCGAAGCTAAATTTATCACAGCAAGATGTACAAAGAAATTGGCTTTTAGGCAAAGTATCATTCGTTATTACATGTAGTCATAAGCATCTTAATTTGTTATTTTGAGAGACCTTTTATATAAGTAGGTGTGGGTCTCACACTTTATATGACTAAGCCACATAGTCCTTTAATTTTGACACCTATCTTATGCACTTAAGAGTCACATTATAAGACTTTATGGGCTGCCACGTTGGGACCCTTTAGTCTTTATCCAAATTTCCTTAATTAATTTTTTAATCCCCCATTAACCAATAATTACCCAATTATCCACATAATTAAGAATCATCTCAAATTACTTAAAATACTACTCACTTTTAATACACTTTATATATATTCTTATCCTGGTCATGTGGTACCTTGTATGGTACTAGTCCATAAATATCAGGTATTATAGCTCGAACCGTATTTTATCCCAAAATGTCAAACTTCAACGAAATTCATTTTTTTCGATTTGCTTACCCCCTCACCTTTACAAACTTACTCGTCACTTATTTGAAATAGCATAATACTTATAATCTCCAAATAATCTTGTCCTTGAACTAATGTCAATTATCTTACGACAAATTCAACGTACAATACTATAGGGTATAACATCATCGTAATATAATACTAAAAAGCGTAACATCATCGTAATATAATACTGCGGAGCGTAACATCGACGTAATATTGCAGGGCGTAACACTAGGCTCTGTATCTCGGCCATCCTGGTCTCGCTTATAGGTGCTCGGCCACAGCATGCTCGGTATATAACTTACCATCTGATCAGAGGTTGCCCAATAGGGGCTTGCTCACCGATTATAGTTCGATGGTGGTAAAAGTATTGTAATATTGTGTATATATAGACCCTCTGCTCTCTTGACTGGAAGAAGACAATACTCAATTGAATATAAAGTCCCGATAAGGGAGAATACTATAACTTATAAGACTAGGATAATGTATATAAATTCAGGAGTATGAACTTCTCTTTATGCCTCGTTATCAAACACATGTAGTTAGGAGATCATGCCAAAATGAAGGAAGGGCTTAGCCTTAACATACCTTATCACAATATTTCCAATCACCAAGTTGAACTCGCCTCTTCTTACCTTAATCTACAATAACGATAATAATACTATCATTAAGTTACGAAAGGTACAACTATCGCACAACAAACGACAAGCTTATTTTGTATTAAAACGGGCAGCATCTCCCCTATAATTCTTACTTCCTGCAAATTCAAGACAACACCATTAATACAAGAACACAACGATAACAACATATATACATTATTTTCCAACCTTATATACACCACAAAATACTACAAAATAGCCCAACACACCCCAATCTCTTCATACACAAAACGACCACCGTAGTAGTGTCAAACAGTCCGAAAATGTTACGACGATTGACCAGCCCACCACCCTGAATTTATGTGGTGTTTCTCCACACCCTTACTCCTCCAAAACTCCACAAAATAGTAGTAAACACGCAGCCCAACAGCAACACAAAACAGTCCACAAAAAAGTCCGCTACAAGTGAATAACTCGAACTCACGGCTTCCGATCACCGTCCCGTGAGTTCTTACCAATATAGAATGACTTACCATGCATTTACAGCAGAAATAATGGATGGAATAGAGCATTAAACTTACCTTATTTATTGGATAACTCAACTCCTATCTTGGTTCTTCAAACTCTAGGTTTTACCTCCAATTAGAACTTGAAAGGGAGAGAAAATCAATTAGGGTTTGTGGGCAATTTTTGGGAGAATTTTTGCAGAACTTATGTCTGGTTATTATGCCCTATTATCAGTCTAATATATTAAGAAAATATGCCTTTAAAAGGCCTCTTTGGACGACCCGAACTGGCCCATTTTCGGACTCTCGTTTAAGCAAGTAGGTGACACACCTACTTGTCACCTAGCAGCTTGCACAGTCTCACAAAAATGCATATATCTCTCTACTCCGATGTCGTATTGACAAACGGTTCAATGCGTTAGAAACTAGAATCATAGATCTTCAATTTAATCGGTAAAACACCCCATAACTCTAAGTATATTGGGAGAAAATCGCAGTTACATTTGACCCAAAGTTTCAGTAAAACTTATGAACATAACTTGTGATGACTTTCATCGACTTTTGTTCCACAATTCTCTTGACTTCAAACATAACACATGACTATCATACGACTAACATAACTCATAACATAACCTCCTTATCATGTTAAACACCCTAGTCTCACTCCAAAAGTACATGTTATAACATTCCCAATTTGTCAACTTTTGACGTAACATTATTTTCTTCAATTCCTTTAGCTTATGAACCTTCCAACCCTCTTTGTACTTGTTGTTCATGATCTTAAACATTTGTAACCTCCAAGGTAACATGATAACTTACTTTATATACTTCCAAAGATGATCTCATTTTTGGTCTTACATTAGTTTGCTTACGACGTACTTTTACGTACGATAATATAGGGTGTAACAAAGAGTGTACGAGTCCCACTTGTCATTTCATTCAATGGAGATTCCCTACCTTGATCATTTGCCAAGTATGTCGGATATGAGATGCCCTCACAAGGGATCTTAACAAAATTCGGACAGCAATGTGGGATGAATCTAGAGCAATGGTACTGTCAAGGGCATGTTTTTTGCTGATAAAGTGCGCCTAAGCAGGGCGGTGTGAATGTACAGCATAAAAACGTATCGTGAGATCGTGGTTCATGAGTCATCTCCGGATGTATACAAGGTTATTTGTCGTAGATGGTTTACAGGTTGTAATTGGATGCTGCATGGGAGGAAGCTGAAAACAAATATGTGGGTTATGAGTAAATACATTAGCACCCACAATTGTGAAATTGACACATTCAGTGGAAATCATTTTAACTTGAATGTTGACTTGATTTATCTTTTCTTTATTCCACACATTGAAGTGTCCATAAGGTACAAGATCAAAGAGTGTATAACATTTTTCCACCAGATATATGCGTGTACCATTACCAAAAGAAATGCATTTCTCGGGCGACGTGCGTTTAAAATTATTTATGGTAACTAGGATAAGTCATTTGCATCTCTACCCAGGTACATGGCCGCATTGCAACACTTTAACCTCGGGACTATTTTTGAATGGAAGCTTGAGTGGAATCCGGGAATAGCAGAACACATATCCTGGCATTTAAACCAACCATTGATGGTTTTGTGCATTGTCGGCCGGTAATATCTATAGACGACACTCATGTCTATAGAAAGCATGATATTAAATTGTTGATCGTTGTTGCAGTAGATGCTAATGGAAGTATATTTCCCATAGCATTTGGTATTTGTGCCAATGAAAACCAAGAGACGTGGACATTATTTTTAACCACTTGAAGGAGCACGTTGTCAGACAACGTTCAGGTATTTGTCTAATATCTGATCGTCATGGCGGTATTTTAAGTTCTGTACAGAATTTGCGTGCATGGCAGGAACCGTATGCCTACCACTGTTACTGTGTGAGGCACCTGAAGGCCAACTTCCAGAGGGCTTATCCGAACAAGGACTTGTATGATTTAATGTGGATAGCTGCAATAGATCACCAAGAGTGTAAATTCAGGAGGCGAATGGAATTGATCAGGGAGGAAGACGAATGAGCCTATACTTGGTTGATGCGACATTAGCTTGACAAGTGGATTTTGCACGTGAATGGTGACAGAAGATGGGGAATTCTGACTACAAATGTGTTAGAGTCTTTCAACGGGCTATTGAAGTCTTCACGTGGATTGCCTGTCACTGTCATGGTGCGGATGTCATTCAAGCAGATGGCAGAAAGGTTTGTTGAAAGGTCTAGAGGTGCATCATCATTGATGGAAAGGGGTGTTGAATTCATGCCAATACTAATGAAAAGATTTGAGAAATACAGGAAGCGGGCACAATGTCATTCATTTTAGCAGTATTGCAACGAGCAAAATATTTTTGAAGTTCGCACCGCTATCCATCATAACCAGGGGAATAATAGACACACCGTCAATGAAACTAAAAGGTTATGCTTATGTGGGAAATGGTCCATCTATCACATGTCGTGCTCACATAATATGAAGTGCTTTTAACATACAAGTTTCGTGCCAACGAGGTACGTTGATAAAGAATATAGTGTTGCTGCATACTTAAACACCTATAGTGGACAATTGCAGCCAGTGGGTGCTGAGAGTTATTGGCCTCCAGAACAATTTAAAATGATGTGTAACAAGGAGTATGTGCGTCAATGACAAGTGCAAGAAAGAACGTGTATACAGAACCAAATGGATGATAGTGATACCGTTTATGCTCGTAAATGTGGCATATGTTCCCAAACAGGACACGACCGCCATAAATGTCCTTCGGCTAGTTTGGGTAGAGGTGGTAATTCATCTCCCAGTGGAAGTTCATCCAATGTGCCAAATTATCAAGAATACACGTAGTGTTTTATTGCAGTAATTTGTTGTAATAAATGTATGTAAATGTTCAGCTTGCAAAATGTATGAAATAAAACTATTATTCCAATTGGGTTAAATCTAATTGATATTTAGCATTAGAACTTCAGTACAATAATTTAACATACACCCCAAGAAAAAAAACAATAGTCATTTGCCATTATCGTCATTGTCTCGCACGATTTCAATGCCACTGTCTTCATCTTCTTCGTCAACATTGTGTACACACCCTTCGGGACCGAGTGCATCGTAATCTAGGCCCCAATTGACACACATTTCTCGTATTTATTCGCTATCATCAAAAATACCACTTGCTTGATTTCTACAATAATATGGGACTCCAACGTCCAATGTCTGTGGTAGAAACTTAGGTAGTCCCTCCCACTTGACAACTGTTGGGAAAACAGGATAATCATTGTCTCTATACAAATTTTTATTTTTGAATAAATCCCAGTACTGATCCTCCATTCCTCCCAGATAGTTAAGATCATCCATTGCATGATGAACAACTAGTGCCATTTCCATCTCTAGAATATCCTTCATCAAATGCCGAATCACTTCTGGTTCATCTTTGTGTGTGTTTGTTAGAAGATTGCAGACAGTGTTTATGGCACAACAAGCCCATGCCAGCGACATAGTACTTCATAATCACATCATTTTGAATAAAGGGGAACCTATTGTAGTTTTTCGCCCCAAATTCGCATACCTCCAGGCTTTGTAGAATGCGCTTCGCCCTTAATAATGTGCCCTGCAACTTTGAGATCCGCGTGTATATTAATAGGATTATTTTTCAAGGGACGCAGAACACCATACCACTTGTCATCAACCAAGTCAGTATAGCAACCAAGCATATTTTTTTCAAGGTAGGGATCGACATTGTTAAGACGTATTCTATGGGGATCTGTTGAACTACCTTCACCCTTCTACCTCTTTTTGAACCACTTATTAAATGTTAGTGACATTTTTTATATAGATGTTGTAATGTTTTTTCAAATGGTCTTTGAATACATATGTCTTAGTTCAGTTTAAGAAGCTGTCTTATACCCCCAATAATCATTATCACACGAAGCATAGCGCGCCACCAATATGCGTTATGTGTATTGTCTTGTCGACCTGAAAAAGCTACCGTTCTGAAAAAGCTGTAGTGTACCCTAAAGAATCATTATCACGCGAAACATAGCGCACCACCAATATGTGTTATGTGTATTGTCTTGTCGACCTGAAAAAACTGCAGTTCCTGAAAAAGCTGTCGTTCTGGAAAAGCTATATTGTACCCTAAAGAATCATTATCACGCGAAACATAGCGCGCCACCAATATGCATTATGTGTATTGTCTTGTCGACCTGAAAAAGTTGCCGTTCTGGAAAAAGTTGTCTTGTACCCTAAAGAATCATTATCACGCGAAACATAGCGCGCCACCAATATACGTTATGTGTTTTACCTTGCATATAAAATCCTAGCGCATTTTAGTTATTATTTACGCTTAACCAAAATAAGTAGAAAAACTATCCATAAAATTTTCATTTTTCTTGCATTAAGAAATGTCTGGACGCAATGACGTACCAAGGTATTATTGTGGCAAACGTGCGACTTTGAAGCCATGTTGGTTAAATAGTAATGTGGGGCGCAGGCACTGGATCTGTCAACAACTTGTAAGTTATTGTTTTGGAAAAAATATTTGATAATATTTTTTATATAACATGTTAATTAATAGTGTTGTGTTGTAATCCCCATTGGTAGGACGGAAATCAATGTAGATTTGAAGAATGGTATGATGAACCCATTAACCAGAAAAATTACAAATCATGTTTGCAGTATATTTGGAATATGATCGGTGAATACAAACTTCAGATCTTTAAACTACAACAACAACTTGCGGCAGTGAAGGAGAAACTAAAAGATGTAGAAGAAGAAAAAATAGGTTGGAAAAAAAATTTAAGTGGTTGAAGCACAAAATAATGGGCGATAGTGACTAAACAAACACATGGATGTGTTGAGTGTAGTATTTTATCTTTATATTTTATGTGTCATGTATTTTCATTAATTGTACCGAATTTAAATTATGTTAAGTTGTCGTTTATGTTTTTGTGTTGTAGTATTAAACTAATAAATAACCCGAGAAATAAAAACACATGCGCAAACAATGTAAAACATAAATAATGTTGCCATTATATACTGAATGTCATATGTACAGATAATAAAAAATGCCAATGTGTCCCACAATCTGTATGCTTTAAAGCATTGGTTGGACTAAGGCGTATCCCATCCCGCTCGGCTACACTATCAGGATCATCCTCATCACTTCGCCTCTTTATCAGAGGATGCCCTGCAACATGATTGTCAGTAAGGCCGGCAGGCTCGGTAGAAGGGATTGTCGGTCCAGCAGTAACCTACAAAATAATAAGATATTTTAGTATATGAAATATATATTACTAATGTACGTGTTAGATAAAAAAAATTTAATGGTCTTACCATGGTCTCGGCGGGCTCCTGAATATAATCATTTGTCTCAGGCATGTTAGTATCGCACAAAGTAGCCTCCGTGACGGGCGAGGTTAATGCCTTTAAAAAAATAAAAACGATTTGGATATTGATCACTAATCAATGAAATAAAAACAAATGTAAATAATAGTAATACAAACAAACCTGCGCCTATGAAAGATCCTCAGCATCCCTCGATGATAACCCATAACTCAGTCGGCGCCCACTATGCACATCTCGTGTTGGACAATTATCAGGAACCGTCGATGGCTCTGGGGGACCAGGAAAATACTGATCCCACTCCTGTCGCGTAATGGATATGCCCGCGATCAACAATGGAGCTGACGGGGTCACCTGCGAAGTCCATGGCATCAGCTGAAGGCTAAATGGCAGCATATCATGAGGAGCATCGTCTGGCTCAGAGTGGTCACCCGGCTGATCAACTCCAAAATCCTCAACAGGTGGCTCAACGCCCCCTTGCTGGGGACCATGTCCTTGCTGACCCCCACGACCTCGTGGTACACCTCCTCCTCTCTCGGCACGCCTGCCACATCGACCACGTTCAGGATCCAGTGCTGGACCACGATGGTTTTGCTCTGGCGGAAGATAACCAGCCTCGTTTCCTAAGCGCTTGTCATCTCGGGATTACCTCAATGTCCGGGAAACCAGATCTGTAACCTAGCGGCCATACTTGTGCAAAGCTGCCACTCCCTCGCCGGTATGTTCTTGCATCTGCAGCCCTAACTGGTAGAACAGATGTAAGCCAATAGGCTGCACAACATGTAAAATATTAATTATGGAATGCTAGGTTAACGTTATAAGTAAGTATAACAGATAGCATACCAGTGCCTCATGCCTCTCGGCGTATGGAATGTACCGACCACCAGCGCGATAAACGGGATTCCCGACGAAAAGTTGGGTAACGTTGCGGTAGCAGCCCATATACTCATGCTCACCATCCGTACGCTCAGGTGGAGGGGGTAGCGGAATCAGGTCATACCGACGGTCCCAAATCTCAATCTGCACCTCTAGCCAAGCCACGTATGTGTGGTCAACCATGGAACGATCATCCCGCTGGTAATGTGTCCTAATCCAAGTGGGCGGAGTAGGTACAAGCTGCATTTGACAAAACTGGTGAAGGACTCACTCGGTAGGATGATGCTCGATAATATCGAGACTCATCAATGGGACGGAAGAGCTCTACATAAGTCGATCGCTCAAGCAATAATCGGGCGAACCAGCTATTAGCTCGTCATTGTATGGACTCCATATGAACTATTAAGTAAAAACAGGAATCGTGAGTAAACGCAACACATATAAAGCCAGGCCAAGTAAACTTAAGTATACATGTACCTCGCATCCGTAGCGTCGCCTATCAACCCACCTCCTAGCTAAAGAGAGAAACCGTGGAAGTGGTGCATCTGGAGCGATGGATGGGAGAGGTGGCTGCAACTGCAGAAACCGCTCACAGACCCAAACCTAATATACAATATGGACGTAAAATTTAAGGTACATTTTTACTATATATGTTATAATCATGAAAATAATTGACTATGTTTTCACCTGCAGCAGCGGCAAAAATCTGACAACGTCTCGCGCCTGCACATCTGCCTATACAAGTAACCTAAAACAGCTGCACCTCAGCTGTAACCAGGTAAATCATCTAGCCGCTCAAGATGATGAAGAAATCTCAAGCTGACTAGGTTTCCCAAAGTGTTCGGGAACGATACCCCACCAAACATTAGCAGTATCAACAATCTCGTGTACTAGTCGATATGAAGATCTGGTGTATCATCTGTAATGTCCGCATCCATCGCCTCCGGATGCAGCCGTACGAGCGTCAACTGCAAATGGCTGGCCCCACTCAATGCAGCCTCCTTCACTGGCTGGTGAGCCACTGCAAAATCTCCAGTTACTGCAATCCCGTATATTCTCTGAGAGCATGCGGGTAAAGCTACAAGATGTCCATCAATCGGCAGCCCATACAGAACCTCCACGTCCTGAAGCGTGATAGTAGCCTCGCCAATGGGTAAATGAAACGTGTGCGTCTCTGGTCGCCAACGCTCTATCAAAGCCGTGATCAACGACCAATCCAACTGCAACCGGCCGATCTTTATGATCCTAAAGAAACCCGTATCCTGAAGGCGTATGACTATACGGGGATGGAGTGGGTGGGCCCTAAGAAAGTCCCACATATCGTCTACCCGTCTAACGCGGAATGTCTGGGCCAAACACTGCCCCTCCCATATGTACGAAGACCTATGCTCGGCCTATAGCAACAGTAGCTCTAGCGATGCAGGTCCGGGATGCACAGGCGGAACCTCCATGACGACTACTGTAAATTGAACAATATTAACTAAAGTATTTTTTCTTTTTATTGCTTAACATCTTTAAATATATTGCAATATCTTTAATATTAAAATTTATTATTCAATATTTTTACTATATTGTTAATTAGGTTGATACATTCGATATTTTTATATTTTACTTTAATACTTTATACGTTAGTTTACTATTTTATATGTTTATTTATTATTTAATATGTTTGTTTCTTATTTTGTATGTTAGTTTATTATTTTATATGCTAGTTTATTACTCTCCTAGTTTTGACTATAATAAAATCAAATAATTAATTTTTATAACTATACAAGATTTAATTATTAAATATTCATGTAACAATACTTAGTTTGACAAATATTGTTGTTTTCTAATGTTATTTTCTTACGTTTGTTGACTTGAATTCGAGAGAGTTTGTGTTTGAACTATCAACTATTTTAAGATATTTTTGGGTTTAACAGATAGTTAAATAATTAATTTTAATAGCTACAAAGATATTACGCTAAAGGGCACTACATTTTACTACGCTAAAAGGGCACTACATTACAAGTACGAATACTACATTAAAATTACGGGCACATGATACCACTACAGGGAACTAAAGTCACATATTCATATATGTACAACAATAACATCTAAATAAGATTAATTATTCCTAAAATAATAATTTATCTATTTTACTAATCTTTTAGCAAAGAACAAATCAAAACCGGATAAAAATAATAAATTAATTTAATCATAAAACAATCACGAAAAAACATATACCAAAGTAAAAATTAACTAATTAATATTTTTTTAACAACTAATAATAATTTCTCTATTTTACTAATTTTTTTATCACACTAATAATATAATACAGATAAAAAATAATTAATTAATTAAATCTCAAAACAATCAAAAATAACATAAAACACAGTAAAAATAACTAATAGGCAATTTTTATACATGAGTTTTAACAAAAAATAAGTCGGAATACCTCGATTTATTTTTTTTGTAAAGTTGAAGATTTGGTGATTTGGAGCCGAAACAAGCAACCCACTACGAGATAACACCTTAGATACGATGTGGGACCGAGAATCTATACTTTTTGTTGGACCGATGGGCTCCACCCGAGTTTTTTTTTTCGTTAAAAATGGAGGGGGGACCGCAAGTTTTGGCTCTTTTTTTTAGGGGGATGTTCTGTTTTTGGGTAAGAAGATAGTATTTATGTAGGTATAGCGCCTTTATTTACCGCGCTATACTATAGCGTGGTAAATAAGGAAGCTATGCCTTCCCGCCCATTTAAGTTTAAATATAACGCGGTATTTCACCGCGCTGTTAGGATACTTATGTTGTCTGAGAAGTGGGGAAATAAAGAGTAATGAATCGATTAGGGTTTTAAAAATAACGGGCGGATACGCGGACACGTGGCGTTATCGTGAGCATGTAGATGGACAACTGTGAGATTCGAGATTAAAAGGGCTACACGGATGGAGGGCCCACTAAATTAGTTAGAATCCAATGGTGGAGGATTATTCTAATGTGCTATTAATGCCATTAGTTGTAACAGAATGAGTATGTCATTACCGGTAATTCAACTTCATATCTCTTCTATATTCTTTCTTTCTCTCTCTCTCTCATCGATCTTCTTCCCCAAATTCTAATTCACTTCTGACCTAATTCTCTTTTTCCATTTCAGGAACTCCATTGAAGCTTATTACAGCTGGGTATTATCATTTAGAGTAATTGAAATTGTAATCCTAGACTCTAATTGTAATTCCGTTGATTGAGCAATAAAATTTTCCACTTCTTTTTTCTAATCAATTCCGAAAATAATTACATTACAAATTGGTATCATAGCACTTTCTTGGCCCTAAAGAATGACGATTACAGAGACCAGATCTAAAACTACCGAGGAAAATATTAGAAAAGTAGAAAATCAGTTACATGAGCATATGACTTCAACAAATCAAAAATTCGAGGATTTGAGCAGCAAGTTGGATTTACTGGTGGAGAAACTTCTTCCTTCTCATGATGGGATACTGGTTAGTGGTCCTGGAGAAAGGTTGCAACTGGACAGTTCACGAACTCGCAACAGGTATGGAGATCAGTCGGAATCTTTCATGAGTAGGAGCAATTGGAGCCATAGGTTCAAATTTTCCTATTTTGATGGAGTAGGGACAGACCCATGTTCTTGGCTAAGGAGATGTGAAAGGTACTTCCAATACAAT
The DNA here is from genome assembly GCF_000715075.1 of Nicotiana tabacum. Classification (NCBI taxonomy): domain Eukaryota; kingdom Viridiplantae; phylum Streptophyta; class Magnoliopsida; order Solanales; family Solanaceae; genus Nicotiana; species Nicotiana tabacum. The sequence goes on along the minus strand of NC_134098.1, from coordinate 112,132,113 downwards.
CGTGTATTGGACCCACAACAGAAATTAGAGGTTGCAGGCCTTTATTTGGTGGGAAAGGCTGAAGCCTGGTTTTTCCCTATCAAGTCAGCAGGGGAACAATCACTTGGAAGGATTTTTGTGAAGAAATCTGCAAAACATTTGTAGAAGCAGACAATAGTAAGTTCAATTTGATTGGTGAATTCAAAAAAATTAAACAAAAAGGCACGGTTAATGAGTACTTGGATAAATTTGAAGATCTTAAAACATGGGTATTGATTAGAATACCTATTATACCTCAGGAATTCTTCTTAGAATTCTTTATCGAATGACTCAAAGAAGAGATTAGGCATACTGTTAAAATGCTTAACCCTTACACCTTGAGTCAAGTAGTGAAAAAGGCCAGATTCGAGGAGAAGGTGATTGAAGCCCAAAATAGGAAGAACAAGGTTCCATCGAACATAGGAACAATGAAGACTACAAACCCAACTATGAATAGATCTACTAGTAATTGGTCTAAGGGTTTACTAATGCAGCGGGAGCAGGGAACAAGAAGAACCACAATACATACTATAAGTGTGGAGACAAATGGGTCCCACGACACCAATGTAAGAATAAGCAACTGAATGCCATGACTGCTGAAGAGGAGCAAAATGAGGAGGAACAAATGGGGGAAGTACCAGGTATGGAGTATAGTGAGGACAATCATGAAAAAGTGATAGAAGAAATTGTTAGTCTCAATGCCCTATTAGGAACTGAGGTTCCTAACACTATAACACTTAATGGAACATCAAAGAAAAAAATGCTCACTATTCTACTAGATTCAAGAAGCACCCACAGCTTCCTTGATTTTGAGACAACTAGGCAAATTGGGTGTGTTTTGAGAGAAGCTAGACATATGAGGGTAACTGTAGCTAATGGGAATTAGCTAATGAGTTTGTACACTTGCCCCACACTCAAGTGGAAGATACAGGGAATAGAGTTTGAGGACTCAGTCAGGCTCATTCAATTGGGACCTTGTGACATGATTCTAGGTGGAGATTGGATGAGAGCTCACAATCCAGTCCTGTTGGATTTTGTGGCCTACAAGGCTGTAGTGTCCCACAAGGGTAAAAAAGTGGAGCTTAAGGGGATATACAATCAAGCCTATTTATAGAGCATGTCAGGCAGCAGTATTAGATAGCTAATCAGGAAGGGCAAGCTATTTTGGGGGCATTTGTTCACAATATCAGCAACAAAAATAGAAGATAAGAAGGAATTACTAGAGGTGTTACCTTCAGAGATCTCTGAAGTGTTGCAGCAGTATCCTGATGTCTTTGCTGAGCCCATATTACTTCCTCCCAAGAGACACCATGATCATTTCATACCCTTGAAACCTGAAGCAACACCAATAAGCATCAGGCCATACAGGTACAATTTTTTCCAAAAGAATAAAATAGAGAAACAAGTTAAAGAAATGTTATCCAATGGGATAATACAACCTAGACATTTTTCATTCTCATCACCTATTTTGTTGGTTAAAAAGAATGATGGTAAAAGGAGATTTTGTATATACTATAGGGAGCTTAACAATTTGATTGTTAAGGACAAGTTTCCAATACCCTTAGTGGATGATTTGCTATATGAATTACATGTGGAATATGTATTTTCTAAAATTGATCTAAGGGCAGGATATCATCAGATTAGGATGCATGAGGAGGATATACATAAAACAGCCTTTAGAACACACCTTGGGCACTATGAGTTTAAGGTCATGCCCTTTGTCTTGACAAATGCCCCTACAACATTCCAAAGCCTTATGAACCATGTCTTTTAAGACTACCTAAGGCAATTTGTGCTGGTTTTCTTTGATGACATATTATTCTACAGCTCCACAGTCCAGGAATACATGGTGCACTTGAGGGCACTCCTAGAAGTGCTCAGGAGAAAACAAATGTATGCCAAGAGGTCAAAATGCTCTTTCTGCCAAGATAAAGTGGAATATTTGGGACATATTATCACAGGTGGGGGTGACCACTGATCCAGCCAAGATAGATGCAATGGTTAATTGGCCCACACCAAACTCTATTAAGGCCTTGAGGGGATTCCTTGGGTTAACAGGCTACTACAGGAGATTTGTCAAGTCTTATGGGGTTATCAGTAAGTCTTTGACCAACCTACTGAAGAAAAATCCATTTCAATGGTGCTTAGAAGCATACTTAGCCTTTCAAAACCTTAAAAAGGCTATGACTACTGCCCCAGTCTTGGCCTTAGCAGACTTTGATAAAACATGTGTGGTGGAGACTGGTGCTTGTTCTACAAGAATGGGGGCAGTGTTGATGCAGGAGGGAAAACCACTAGCTTTTTCAACAAGGCCCTAGCCCCTAGACATTGAGGGTTATCAACTTATGAGAAGGAATACATGGCAGTGCTAGCTGCAGTTGACAGATGGAGGCACTACTTACAAGGATGACACTTCATCATCAGAACAGATCACCACAGTCTTAAGTACTTATTAGATCAGAAAGTGACTATTGCACTTCAACAAAAAGGACTAACTAAGCTGTTGGGACTTGACTATGAGGTGCAATATAAAAAGGGGGACAGAAAACAGGGTAGCCGATGCATTGTCTAGAAGACAGCCTGAGCATTCAACCTTGAATGCTATCACCAGTACAGACCCTACATGGATGCAAGAGGTGGTGCAAAGCTATGAACATGATCCCTCAGCCTCTCAACTCATCACTGAGTTGATCACAACTCCTAATAACAAACCCCACTACTCTCTTGGGCAAGACATCATCAGATTCAAACAGAGGATCTATGTGGGAAGGGGAGCTAACCTCAGAAATAAATTTTTGAAGCTCTGCATTAGTCACCTTTAGGAGGTCATTCTATCCAAATGGGAACCTATATAAGAATTAAGGGAGTCTTCTACTGGCCTAACATGAAAGCTGAAATCACTAAATAAGTTTCTGAATGTGACATTTGTCAAAGGGTGAAGAATGAACATGTGCTTTCCCCAGGTCTATTGCAGCCCTTACCCATTCCATAAATGCCTTGGCAAGACATAACAATAGATTTCATTGAAGGACTTCCTAAATCAGGACACAAATATGTGATCTTGGTAGTGATAGATAGACTAACAAAGTATGGGCATTTTTTGTCACTAAAACATCCTTACACTCCACAAGACATAGATGACCTTTTTCTCAAGGAAATCTACAGACTGCATGGGTTGCCCAAAACCATAGTGACTGATAGGGATGCCATCTTCACAAGTCAGTTCTGGCAAAAACTATTCAGATCATTGGGTACTAAGTTGAATTTGTCAACCTCTTACCACCCACAGATTGATGGGCAAACTGAGAGACTCAATAGATGCGTGGAGACTTACTTAAGAGCTATGACTTTCTCTAATCCCAAGCAATGGATTAGATGGCTACCTTTGACAGAGTGGTGGTACAATACCAACCACCAAACCTCACTCAAGACAACTCCATTCCAAGCTCTATACGGGTTTCCTCCCCCACAGGTACCACTGGGCTCACTTCCCTACTCTACTCACACGTCAGTAGGGTCATTTCTTGCACAGAGACAACAAATGCTACAAACTTTAACCAAGCACAAGCAAGGATGAAGTATTACGCAGATAAGAACATATCAGATAGAGAGCTGGGAGTAAGAGACATGGTCTATCTAAAATTACAACCGTACATGCAAGCTTCAGTAGCTATAAGGAAGAATCTTAAGCTGAGTACTAAGTATTATGGTCCATACAAGATCCTACAGAAAATTGGTCTAGTTGCTTACCGATTAGAGTTGCACTCTGGTTCACAGATCTATCCGGTCTTCCATGTTTCTCAGTTGAAGAAGCGCGTGGGCCCAACTATTAGCTCACAACAATGACCTCATATTTGTGGTGCAGATGGTCGCATCTTGGTGCAGCCCTTAGCTATCTTACAACGCCGAATGGTCAAGCGCAACAACGCCGTTACAGTCAAGGTGCTTGTGCAATGGACTAACTTGGGAAACGATGAGGCTACTTGGGAAGAGTGGGGTTACTTGAAGAGTCAGTTCCCTGAATCTGTGGCTCAGCTAGCTCATATCCGACCTTGAGGACAAGGTCGTTCTTCATCGGCGGGATATTGTTAGGATACTTAGGTTGTGTGAGAAGTGGGGAAATGAAAAGTAATGAATCGATTAGGGTTTTAAAAATAAAGGGCGGATGCGCGGACACATGGCATTATCGTGAGCATGTAGATGGACAGCTGCGAGATTAGAGATTAAAAGGGCTGCACAGATGGTGGGCCCAGATCTAATCAATTAGTTAGAATCCAATGGCGGAAGATTATTCTAATGTGCTATTAATGCCATTAGTTGTAACGGAATGAGTATGTCATTACCGGTAATTCAACTGCCTCTCTCTTCTATATTCTTTCTTTCTCTCTTCGATCTTCTTCCCCAAATTCTAATTCACTTCGACCTAATTCTCTTCTTCCATTTCAGGAACTCCATTAAAGCTTATTACGGTTGGGTATTATCATTTAGAGTAGTTGAATTTGTAATCCTAAACTCTAATTGCAATTCCTTTGATTGAGCAATAAAATTTCCCACTTCTTTTTTCTATTCAATTCCGCAAATAATTTCATTACACGCGCTATACATATTATGGTAGTCTGTTTTTTTCCACATATTTTGGTTCTTTGAGTCCAAAAGAACCATATTTTGGTTCCGGACTCTACAATTCCACCATGTTCAGGAAACTTGCACGTGATCTGGTTCTCACGAACCTGAGTTAAGCTGTCGATTGATAAATCAGTTTTAAACTAGAAGGAAAGGGAAAAGTAATTGAATTATTGCACTGTTCATCTGAAAATTTTGAAAAGCTGAAACCCTTCATGTTCTTCCTTTTGCTCAGAGAGATGTGTTTTTACTTTAAGATAACTCAATGATTCTATAGAAAGTTAGGAAGTTGGAACTAACCTCGAAAGTGAAAATCTGCAACAAATATTCCACTAAATGACCATTTGGTTTTGCAGAGAAGACTTTTAGCTAACTTTTCAGGTGAAGAGTTAATCATCAGATTCTTCTCTTTTTCTTTTTTAGTTTACAGAAAAATCTTTATTAATCCAAAGAAAAAATTAACATATGTAATAAAATTTGCCCATGGTTTTTTAAATTTCTGTCTTAAGGTTTGTACTAGGTCTAGATTCATTAAGTCCTTGAGAAGGATTTATATGCATAATAGGTAACTATTGTGCAATTACTAACACCTCCTTTTCTAGCTCAAAAATTCAATGCAATTACCTCTAATTTAGAAAGTTATCTATGACGTCTCCAGAAGTTTAATGTTTCATTGTATTGATCTTACCTACCATTCATCTCTTTTAACTTGAATTGTTAAAAGCAATAAGAATACCAATCAGTCAATTTTCCATGATCCAGCTTTGGAAGAAAATGCTAGTGTATTTATCTAATAACTACAAAGATGAAAGAGGAAAAATGAAGATTGTCAGCTTATCTTAAAATCACAAGATTCAAAATATATTTTTAGTATGTTATATGCGCCTTAATTTAAGATCTCAACATTCAAAAGTCTTATTTATATTTTTAAATTTCGTTTTCACATACAAAATAAAATAGAGAACAAACTTGGTCCCTTTATTCTAACAAAATCTAGGGGTCAAGTTATTTTCCCTTTGGCACATAGAGTATGGTATCAAATCAAGATCGTACTCCACGATAATAATCACTACACTAACCTTCTTTTATTGCTTTAAGTGTCCCTACTCTAATTTGTCTATTATTAGTATTTCGAATCTCACAATGCTGCATGAGAAAGTACTGACAATCATTCCCTCATGTGCTAATGTTCACTAAATTACACACTAATATTCTCCAATGGTACGTTGATCTTAAACTACAAATATATTCCTATTATTGTTTTTAGATTTGGCAGATCAGAGATGGTTTAAAAACTGACAGTTCACTAAGCTTGTTGCTTAATGTATGTCGATATTTCCATATTCCATTGGTCGTAAAAAGAAAACAAGAAAAGGTTGACGATAAAAAATCGCCAAAAATTGAATAAGAAATAATATCATCTTATCTATGTGGAGAACAGAGATGATATCATACACAGGGAAAATGGAATACAGTCTGTATCAAACTAGAGTCCATAGATTAGACACTACACTACACTGGCCTCCTCGAGTACTCTCCCACCCATGTTCAAATAAAGAATAGTAAGTGAAAATTTCATGGTATAATATCCAGTTTAATTTTTATTCCAAATTCATTCTCCATATTTTATTTTCCGAAAGTTCAGTTGCCATATTTGTAACGTCCCAGACTTTAGACAGAATTATGTTGGGTATATAAGTTAACAAGCCTTAGAACGAAAAATATCACTAACGGGATGAACTGTTACAATATTTTTCGAAAAGAGTGAAAAAGTAAAAGAGCAATTGAACTTTTGATCCCTCAGTTATGTAAATTTTAATTTTGATACATGTGATATTCCACTTAGCATATTTAATCTTGATTAATAGGATTAATCAAAATATTTTTTTGTCCCTAACATAAAAGATATAGATTATATTTAAAATACTATACTAGCCTCAATTATGAAATACTGTAACACTACAAACTAGATATAACACATGAGCAATTAAATGGTTTTACAGCTAATAATTTATTAAGATCGTATAAGTTCACAATCAAAAAGATTAAAAGTAAAGTGCATAATTTAATTAATTATAAATTAAATGTGCTTAACTATAAATCAAGCACAAAAATCAGAAATTATCAAAATTTCAACTAAAAGTGCAAATTGTAAAAGGAAATAATCAAAAGAAGTACGCCTCCTCAACTATATATACATGTAAGCAGACCTCTTAAACCACACCAAAAGCCAAAGTACTCTCACAAGCCAATGGAGGGCTCTATCATTTTCTTACTATCCCTTCTCTTATTTTTCACTCTAGCCAAAGGGCTAACCAACCCCAAATGTGGCAGCAGCTTTCCCCAAGCAGACAAAGGCTCAACACTACAAGTCCTACATGTGAACAGCCCTTGCTCTCCTCTTAGGAACAATGCTCCCCAGTCATGGGTTGATACTGTCCTCCAAATGCAGTCCAAAGACCAAGCCAGACTTGATTTGTTTGCTAGTCTTGTGGCTGGGAGATCTTTTGTTCCAATTGCTTCGGGAAGACAAGTTATACAGAGCCCAACTTACATAGTGAGGGCCAAGATTGGAACCCCACCTCAAACCTTGTTGGTTGCTGTGGATAATAGCAATGATGTTGCTTGGTTCCCTTGCAGTGGTTGTGTTGGTTGCTCCTCTACTGTTTTTGCATCAGACAAGTCCACCACTTTCAAGAATGTTAGCTGTGGAGCTGCACAATGCAGCCAGGTACCCCATTATACCTTTCAAACCAACTTTATTATACACCTTTCTTACATTTTACTCTCTCCGTTTTGTTTTATAAAAATGCCATTTTTGTCTCGACATAAAATTTAAGAAGTAAAAAAAGGCTTTTGACATGTATTAAAGTGTCCTTGTAACTTGTAACCATATCACTACATCTCTTTAGCTATAAGAGTTGTATAGGAAGTTTAATGTAAAAGAGTTCATGAAGGTGTTATTCTTGTTAAAATAAATTATAATGGAAAGAGTGTCAGTACAAAATGGAATGGAGGAACAGCATTTTGAAAGATTTCCTAATTTCCTAAACTAGTTTTTCGTGCATTTAACTTCTAATGTTGAAGTACTAGAAATTATCTACATTTCTGCAGCGATAGCATATCAACCACATGTTTTTTATATACTACTAGTAGTATATAAGAGCACACCTACCACATGTAACGCTTTCTCTGTCTTCAATTTAATGATCCTATTCGGCTCAAAATAGGCTTAGAGCACTTCGTATAAATAGGATTAAACAGCTTTCAACATAATAATCTATTAAGCACAACTTTCAGGATAAGAAAATGATCATAATTTAAGAAAAGCTAGTGAATTTTTTAAAATAGGAAACGAGCTTCGTATGGCGCGTGGGAACTGAAAAGTTGTTTCCTCTTTCCTGGCTTTGTCGACATTGGAGCAATTAGCGGTAGAGTTATCCGAGATAACTAATCCCGTGACCCTTAGTCACATGATTTGGTCAACATTCTCATTCCACAAAAGAACATCATTTATTTGTAAGACACTTTTATGTCGCTAAAATATAAGATGTTACTGGTAAAATGGACAATAGGAATTCCAAGTATAAAGCACAATAACTAGGTTTCAGTATCAAATAAGTTCAGCTGGACTATATGAAATTTTACACAACAAGATTTATTTGTGTATATGCTAATTATTACTAAAAAAATATTTTTCTCAGGTACCAAATCCCACATGCGGTGGCAGCAGCTGCGGCTTCAACCTAACCTACGGCGGCTCCAGCATAGCTGCAAATCTCTCACAAGACACATTGACACTCGCCACTGACGCCGTGCCTTCATATACCTTTGGTTGTGTACAAAAGGCCACCGGCAGCTCCGCGCCACCCCAGGGGCTATTAGGTTTGGGTCGAGGCCCATTGTCATTTTTGTCCCAAACCCAAAGCCATTACCAGTCTACATTCTCCTACTGTTTGCCCAGTTACAAGTCTCCCAACTTTTCCGGCACACTCAGGTTGGGCCCAAATGGCCAGCCCAAAAGGATTAAGACAACTCAATTGCTAAGAAACCCAAGGAGATCTTCCTTTTATTATGTCAACTTGGTCGGAGTTAAAGTCGGCCGGAGAATCGTTGACATCCCTCCCAGTGCTTTGGCTTTCAACCCTTCCACCGGTGCCGGCACCATAATTGATTCGGGTATTTAATTTAACAATGATCAATATATCTGTAATTATAATTCTATGTACCAATTTTTGCTAAAAGGCATTGTCAATCGACAGGAACGGTATTCACGAGGCTAGTGGAGCCAGCGTATACGGCAGTGAGGAACGAGTTTAGGAGGAGAATGGGAAGGAACACGACCGTGACAAGCCTTGGCGGATTCGACACTTGCTACACCGTCCCCATTACAATTCCAACAATAACGCTGATGTTTGCGGGCATGAACGTGACGCTGCCGCAAGACAACTTCTTAATCCGCAGCAGTTCCAGCAGTACAACTTGCCTCGCTATGGCTGCTTCCCCAGCCGACCCTGTCAATTCCGTCCTCAACGTCATCGCCAACTGGCAGCAACAGAATCACCGCTTCCTCTTTGACGTTCCTAATTCTAAGCTCGGCGTTGCTCGTGAAACCTGCAGCTGAAGTACTGCTTTTGGATTTTAATGGGATTTTCTCCTTTTGGCTCTTTCCGTTTTTTCTTTTTTCTTAACGTGGGGAATTAATTAATTATTAGAGATAGTTTTCACGGTTTGGCACTTTGATATTGTCGGTGCATTTTGCTGTTTTGGATTTATCTTATCTGTGTCACGGGTTGAAAGTTACTACACCTGTTTCCAACTATTATCCTCCTATTTATTTCTTGGTTTCCCCACCTTGAAGGAAAACAGAAAATGATTGCTCGTCCATTCCAGTTCTACGAGACTTTATCATTACATAATGTTGATTGGGCATGATTATAATCTACCTTCGTCTTTTTTATCTTCGGAAAATAAATTTCACTTTGAACAAAATAGTAATTTAATTAATTTTTTAATTTTTAAGATTTTAAAATTATCTAAAATTTTAGTTATTAAATTCTTCCTTATTTGAAATATGTACATCTTTTATAACGATACTAAATGCACTAAATATCCTTTTATAAATAATCTACTACTCCTTTCGATCCATAATAAGTGATCATTTATATTTATCACACTCATTAAGAAAATACGAACTCTTAGATGAAAAAAATATATTTATTAGAATATGTAAATAAGGGCAAATTTTGAAAAAATAAAATTAATTTCATTCTTGATTATGTAAATGAATATTTATTTTGGACCAAAATAAATAGTAAAATGATCACTGACCGGGAAGTAATATTTAAGAGTTTGAGATCATTGATGAATTTGAAACTTTTATTTTCAAAAAAAGTTCAACGTTATAGTCTTATATAAATGGAAAAAAGTTTTAACGTCTGCGACCACCAAAGTATGGCTTCCCAAACCCTACCAAATCTAATGACTTCGTATTCACCTAAACAAAAAATTCACTAAAGAAAGTGTTTACCCGAAAAATTGGATAACGTTAAATTTAAATATGGTTCTAAGGGTATGCAAATTTCTTTGATATAAATGACAATACAAGTATTTTGCTGTATATATAGAAAATGATGGAAGGGAAGACTGAAAAATATTAAAAGAACAAGCACAATGAAATCTTGAGCCACCTTTCTACTGCAGTCTATCTTTGCTTTTATAGTAGAGGGTCACTAATTTATTAGTAACAATATAAAATAATACATATAGTGAAGAACCCATGATGGTTTGTCTCTCCCTCGATTCTCGCCAAGATTCTCTCCCTAGGTGCGGTTGTAACGGCTCTTGTCTTGCGAGTTGGGTACTAACTCGAGCTTGGTGCTAGATCGAATCCCCGATCTTAATTCGAGCTCGGTTCTGCCTTGGAGCATCGATATTCGGGGCCCGCGTCGGTCATCGTTACCCCGTAGTCCAATCCAGACTCGGGTTCGATAGTTTTGCGGTTGAATGGTCTTATGGCTCGAAGCTCAACGTCTCTACTTCGGAAATCGTCCGAGCTCGCCATGCGGATACCCTTCGATTGAAATATTATTGTCTCGATCGGTCTTTATGACTGAGAATCGGTTTTGACCGTACACAGATAATCCCCTCGTTTCTCGGAAAGGATGTGGCGAGGAACGATATGATTTCCCTGCGGCTCGATCAAATTTATGCCGACGTTTCTATCGAACCCGATCTCGACGTATGCGATTGCTGTCCCATCGGCTCTGTTTTACCGAGGCATTTAATGTGTGTCAGACGGTGGTCGGCCACCGCGGATACCGAACCGTCAGGCCTTAGTCTATAAATAATTTTTTCACACAACTTTTACCATTTTTGCGCCTTCTCTTCCTCCAGACTTTCCTATTTATCCTCTCTACTTTGCTGCTACGGGGTCGTTCATACCATAATTTTGGTGCTGTCCATTTCTTCCCTTGCACTCTTTCCTTTCAAATCAATGGCGAAAACTTTCAAAACTGTAGCGCAGAAGGACAAAGCCTCTTCCTCACGGCTGTCTGATGATAAGGCGCCGGTGGAGCCGTTAGTCCATGACTATGTTCCTGGCCCATGCATTTTGAAAACCGATTTTAAGGTGGAGAACCCTCTTTCCTTTTCGGGTCGATGTGAACATGTATCGATGTATATATGCTCTATAACGGAGGATCACCTCGAGGCCGTCCGAAAGGACTGCAACTGGGGTTCCGAGGTCGTGCTGCAAATTCCGTCTTCCGACGAGGATGTTACCACTTACGTGGAGGGGTTTTTAAGTGTTTACACTCATCCCTTCACACTGGGACCCATCGACCCGATGATTATTGATTTCTGCAAAAGGTATCAAGCCGCCCTTGGCCAAATCCATCCCTCTTTATGGCGTATAGTGATCCTATTGCGCTTCTTCTCTACCAAAGCTGGAGGGTTGGATTTTTCTCTGAACCACCTCATCCGACTGTATCGGCCTCAGATCTTTCGAGGGCTAATCAGACTTCATCGAAGGCATTGATATCGTGCATCGATGAGGACAAGGATCGAGGTTGGATGGGTCGTTATATCCGAGTGAGGACCCGTGATATCATTCCGGAGGAGAGGATGTCGTTCCCTAAGGAATGGAATTTTGGCCGTAAGTAGTTTTTGTTCACTTTTCAGGTGCTTTTTCGATTTTTTCTGATGTTCTTCCCTGATGTTCAGCTGCCCCTTGGATGCCACAAGCGTTGCCCGGCCTCGAGGACTAGGTTCGGAAGTTGGCCTCGACCTCCTCTTACATCGAGCGCGCTTGGCGTGATTTGGCAAAAGGCAGATTGGAGGCCAAGAACCATAGTGAGGTTTGCTTCTTGTTTCCTTCGAAGTATTCTTTGCGTTCTATTCGTTACCGATTTCCTCTTGTGCAGGTGTAACAAGGGATGCCGTTTTGAGGCCTTCGAGCGGCGAGGAAAGAAACAAGTCCCTAGTCCCTAAACAGGGGGAAGATAAGAAACGAAAAGCTTCCTTTCGGTCAGGGGACCCCAAGCCCAAAACTCGCAGGGTGAAGAGAAAAACAATTGCCGTTTCGATTGACTCGGTCCAACGACTAAGAGAAGAAGAAGAAGAAAATAGCTCCTCGACTTTGGTAGTTCGGTCTACGGAGGCCATCGAGGTTGCCAGAGCTACCGAGCCGATGTCGGCTGTAACTGTCGGGGTTATTCCCGAAGACCAGAATCTCGACCGGAATACTCCGAGCGATTTGCTCGGGGCTATGACAATGGGTGATTCTCCTTCTCTTCCATCTTTTTCTGAGGAGGCGCTGAAGGATGCTCGAGAATTGAAGACTCCTGATATCGGCGCAGGCTCTAGTGCAGGGGATCCTTTCGGGGATTGTTTTACTGGAGTCGATGACGGTTCCGATATCGGTGACGCTTCTCTTTTATTGGAGGAGGCTCAGCGTTTCATTACTCGGGTAATGATTCTTCCATACTTCGTTTATTTGTTCTTTTCCATACTTGACTTTGTGTTTCTTGCTGTGCAGGCCATTGGTAGGTTTCGAGTCGATTTTATCCATTGTGAGGCCGAGCTCCGGAAGGTCTCAGGTGAGAGAGATGCCCTGCGCTTCTTTGCAGCAAAAAGGACGAGGCTATAAAGGACCTCCAAGCGGATTTGGCTAAGGTCTGTGAAGAAGGGGTCGAGCTTGATAAGCAGGTGAGCCTCGTTTTGTTAAAGTATGGGTCTGACTCAACCGTGGAAGTTAACCCTTCGTTGTCTCAGTTGTAGCAAAAGATCAAAAAAATCAGATTACTTTGAGAAGAAGTCGGTCAAATCCGAGCTGAATGCAATTGGTGGAAGGAGACCCTCGACCGCCTGGCAGCAGAAAAAGAAACCATCTTAACAAAATTATTATTGACCGACGTTCAGCTTCGAAGTGTCAAGCAAAAGGGGTCGGTTCAAGCTAAGAGGATCGAGGAGCTTGAAACACGACTTGCCGAGGCTAAGGCGGAGATTGGGTCGTCGAAAGTCTTGGCGGATAAGTCCATTGCTGTATATTCGGCTGATGCTGAGGCTGCTCAGATGGAGGTTCGGGAAGCGGCGAAGATCGCCGATACTCGAGCTCATTGGATTGCCGAACTTGCTAAGTGTAGGTCTCGGAGGGAGACCCTCGAGGATATACACGCTCGAGGTTTTGACCTTGACGAAGAGGTAAAAAAGGCAAGAGAACTCGAAGCGGAAGCTGAAGCCTTAGCTTCTGACGACGACGATGATGATGGTAGCAAAAGCGGATCCGAGGACGGGGAAGAGCTCGACCAGGAAGCTTAGTTTCTAATTCTTGATGTTTGTACATTAACCCCGTAGGCAAATTTTGTATATACATGTGTAGTCAGGTCGACTTGTTTTTATTTTGTGAAGACTTTTAATCGAATGTTGACCTTGTAGTTTCTCTGATCGATAAGATTTGTAGCCCCTGGGTTTGCTTGTTGAGTCGATGATCCAAACTTTTGGAGGGACATAATCCGTAGGCGTGATGTAATGGTTGAGTTAATGTAAACTCAGAGTAAAAGTAGCTTATTAGCCGTCGAGTTAATGTTTTGAACTTAAAATATTGTAGCCCGTAGGTGTAATGGTCGAGTGAGTGCTTGCTCGAACTCGGAATAATAGCCCGTAGGCTTAATATTCGAGTGAATGTTTCGAACTCGAGATAATATGGCCCGTAGGCTTAATTGTCGAGTGAGCGCTTGCTCGAACTCGGAATAACAATAGCCCGTAGGCTTAATATTCGAGTGAATATTTTGAACTCGAGATAATATGGTTTGTAGGCTTAATTGTCGAGTGAGCGCTTGCTCGAACTCGGAATAACAATTGCCCGTAGGCTTAATATTTGAGTGAATGTTTCGAACTCGAGATAATATGGCCCGTAGGCTTAATTGTCGAGTGAGCGCTTGCTCGAACTCGGAATAACAGTAGCCCGTAAGCTTAATGGTCGAGTGAATGTTTCGAACTCGAGATAACAGTAGCCCGTAGGCTTAATGGTCGAGTGAATATTTCGAACTCGGGATATAAGTAGACCGTAGGCTTGATTGTTGAATGAATCTTAATTCTGGTTGAGCTATAAATCTCAAGTCATTGCACATGTGTTTACGTTTGGGCCAATCTATATGAGCATGGTTCATTTTGACCATTCGGCTCTTACAATTTTTCCTGTTGTTGTGAGATGAACTTTCTTGTATCTAAATTCGATGTATTTGAGGGCCCTGATGCCCTCCTGGTATTTGAGGTCTGTCGAAAAGAGGCCTCGGATATTGTTGAAAGTGCAGCACGATCGACGGTTGCCTCATTAAAAACCTTGCCGAAAAATCCATTTGGGAGAAAACCGGTCTAAGGGGAAAAGAGTGCAACGTGTGCTCTTGATTAGAAGATCTTCTTCAGCTCTCGTTCGGACTTCTGCATGGGTTAGTTAGATGAATACGGAAAGGTCGTGCCTTAACAGTAGTACCATTTTAGATGTGATATATTCCAATTGCTTGATAGCTGTTTGTCATTTATGATGCCGAGCCTGTATGATCCTTTTCCAACGTTCTCGAGCACCTGGTATGGTCCTTCCCAATTTGGTCCCAATTTTCCTTTATTTGGATTCCGAGTATTGATGGTGACCTTTCTTAACACTAAGTCCCCGGGCTCGAAATGGCGGAGTTTAGTTCTTCGATTATAGTACCTTTTGATTCGTTGCTTTTGGGCAGCCAGTCGGATGAGGGAAGCTTCTCGTCCTTCGTCCGATAATTCAAGGCTAGTGTTCATGGCCTCGTTATTTGATTCTTCTGTCATGAATCAAAATCTGGGACTAGGTTCACCGACTTCGACTGGTATCAATGCTTCAGAACCATATACTAAGGAGAACGAGGTCGCCCTCGTACTGGATTTTGACGTTGTTCGGTATGCCCAAAGGACTTCGGGCAGGATTTCTCTCAATTTTCCTTTCGCGACGTTCAATCTCTTCTTCAGGGTTTGAAGAATAGTCTTGTTCGTTGATTCGGCTTGACCGTTCCCACTGGGGTGGTATGGTGTTGATAATATCCTTTTTATTTTGTGATCTTCGAGGAATTTTGTGATTTTGCCGCCAACGAATTGTTTCCCATTGTCGCATACTATTTCGGCGGGTATCCTGAATCGGCATATGATATGATCCCAAATAAAGTCTATGACTTCTTTCTCTCTTATTTTTTCGAACGCCTGCGCTTCAACCCACTTAGAAAAATAGTCAGTCATAAATAAAATAAATTTGGCTTTACCTGGGGTCGACGGCAGAGGGTCGACGATGTCCATCCCCCATTTCATGAATGGCCACGGGTATAGGACCGAGTGGAGTTGCTCTCCGGCTTGATGGATCATTGGCACAAACCTCTGACATTTATTACATTTACGAACAAATTCTTTCGCATCTTTGCCCATATCGATCCAATAATACCCCACTCTGATCACTTTTCGGACTAATGCATCGGCGCCGGAGTGATTGCCACAAGTGCCCTCGTGTACTTCCGGAGGATATAATTAGTATCTCCCGGACCCATACACACCGCCATCGGTCCATCGAATGTTCTTCGATATAATGTTCCGTCCGCAGCCAACATAAATCGAGCAGCTTTAGTCCGTAGGGCCATGGAATCTATAGGGTCTGAAGGGAGCTTTCCGTTTTTTAAGTACTCAATATACTTGTTTCTCCAATCCCAGGTTAATCTAGTGGAATTTATTTCGGCGTGCCCTTCTTCGATTACCGATCTTGAAAGTTGGACGACAGTCCCCGAGCCCAAATTTGCTAGAGCATCGGCCTCATTATTCCGTTCTCGGGGGACATGCTGTAGGGTCCATTATTTGAAATGGTGTAAGCTGATAAGCAGTTTGTCCAGATACCTTTGCATCCTACCTTCTCTGACTTCGAAGGTTTTGTTTACTTGACTCACCACCAGCAAAGAGCCACAGTGCGCCTCAATGACTTCTGCTCCCAAGTTTCTAGCTAGTTCGAGACCTGCAATCATGGCTTCATACTCGGCCTCGTTGTTAGTTAACCTGATAGTTTTAATAGCTTGCCTAATAATGTTACCCGTGGGGGGTTTTAAAACTATGCCTAACCCAGACCCCTTTATATTCGAAGCACCATCCGGAAAAAGGATCCACACCCCAGACGATATATCTGATTTCGAAAGGAGTTCCCTTTCGACTTCGGGTATGAGGGTTGGCGTGAAGTCGGCCACAAAATCTGCCAAAATTTGAGACTTGATGGCCGTGCGGGATTGATATTCGATATCGTACCCACTGAGTTCGATGGCCCATTTGTCCAATCGGCCTGATAGTTCGGGCCTATGTAGGATATTTCGGAGTAGGTAGGTGGTTAATAAGCTTATGGGGTAACATTGGAAATACGGCCTTAACTTTCTAGATGCGCTTACCAGGGCAAGTGCCAATTTTTCTAAGTGAGGATATCTAGTTTCCGCTTCTCCTAAGGTCCGACTCACGTAATAAACGAAAATTGCGTACCTTGCTCTTCTCGAACTAGAACGCTGCTTACGGCGACTTCCGATACCTCCAAGTACAGGTAGAGCTGCTCGTCCGCTTTCGGAGTATGAAGCAATGGCGGGCTAGAGAGGTATCGTTTCAATTCCTATAATGCTTGTTGGCATTCCAGCATCCAGGAGAAGTCGTTCTTCTTTTTGAGTAGGGAGAAAAATTTGTGACTTCGATCCGATGACCTTGAAATGAACCGGCCCAAGGCTGCAATTCTCCCCGTTAACCTTTGTACAGCTTTCACGTTGTCCACGATGGTGATGTCTTCGATGGCCTTGATTTTGTCGGGGTTGATTTCAATTCCCCGATTTGAGACCATGAAGCCGAGGAACTTGCCCGAACCGACCCCGAAAGCACATTTTTCTGGTTTGAGCTTCATGTTGAATTTTCTCAGAATCTTGAACGTTTCCTGCAAATGGACCAAATGGTCCTCTGCGCACAGGGACTTAACTAGCATGTCATCAATATAAACTTCCATCGTTTTACCTATTTGTTCTTCGAACATTCTGTTTACTAGGCATTGATAAGTAGCTCCTCGTCCTTCATGAATGCGTACTTTTCCTCGGACTGGGACCTTCTTTTTTGCTTCACCGGTCTGAACATAGGGTTCAAGCTTAGCTGGTGCGCCGTTATGTCCGGCGGGATCCCTGTTATATCTAGATGGGACCAGGCAAAACAATCGATGTTATTGACAAGAAATTGAATGAGTTTCTTCCTGAGTTCGGGGCTCAAACCTATTCCCAGGTATACCTTTTGTTCGGGCCGGTGTTCGATCAGTACAATTTGCTCCAGTTCCTCAATTGTTGATTTGGTGGCATCGAAATCATCGAGGGTTGCGAAGGATCGAGGGATCCATCGATCATCATCGTCCTCTTCAACATTTTGCATACCTGGTCGGGTCGAAGCCGATGTCTGTGATTGCTATTTGGCGTTCAACTTTGAACCTAATCCTTTCATTGGTGAAGGTAAGGATATTGATTTTGCTTCTTCGACGGAGAATATTTCCTTTGCGGCCAGTTGTTCCCCGTACACTATTTTAATACCTTCCGATGTTGGGAATTTGAGGACTTGGTGTAGGGTCGAGGGTACGACTCTCATGTTGTGGATCCACGGCCTTCCGAGGAGGGCGTTATATCTCATATCACCTTCGATTACGTGAAACTTTGTTTGCTGGATGGTTCGGCTACGTTTATCGGTAGGGTGATCTCGCCTTTAGTGGTTTCACATGCCATATTAAATCCGTTTAGAACCAGAGTTGCGGGTACGACCTAATCCTGCAGGCCGAGCTGTTCTATGACCCTTGATCTGATGATATTGGCCGAGCTACCTGGATCAATTAACACACGCTTAATCTTAGTTTTACTCATGAATACGGATATTACCAGCGCGTCGTTATGGGGTTGGATGATTCCCTCTGTATCTTCATCACTAAAGGATAAAGTCCCTACGGGCGCATTGGTCCCTGGGGGGCATCGACACCGCCGACGATCATGTGAATGACGTGTTGCGGTTCTTCTGGCTCGTTTCGCTTACCAAATTCCTTGTCTCTAAAATGGTTCTTCGCCCTATCGCTTAGAAATTCCCGAAGGTGCCCTTTATTAAATAAGCGGGCCACTTCCTCTCTTAGTTACCTGCAATCTTCCGTTTTGTGACCATGGGTGCCATGATATTCACACATCTGATTGGGATTCCTTTGGGCAGGATCGGTTTGCATGGGTCGAGGCCATCTGGTGTCTTTGATGTGTCCGATAGCCGATACGATGGCGGATGTACCAATGTTAAAATTATACTCCGATAGTCGAGGGATTTCTATAGGATCCGTATATTTATCGAAGCCGCTCTTGCTCATAAGTCCCCGAGAATTTTTCCCCCGATCAATCCTTCGGTTGTTCTGAATCGTGTCACGTGCTGAACTGTTGTTCATCCGATCTGTGCCGTACGGTTGGTATCGATCTCTGTTCGACCTTTGCTCTCTGTTGGCTTCCCTTTGATTTTTAGTGGTTGTGTGGTTCTATCGTACGGGCCCATATGGAATTCCCAGTTGATCGTCTTCGACCCTGATTTTTGATTGGTATCGGTTATGTACATTTGCCCAAGTTATTACAGGGTACTTGATCAAATTTTATTTCAGCCGACGTGACGTTGTCGAGCTTAACCTGTTCAGTCCTTGGGTGAAAGCTTGTACGGCCCAATCGTCTGTTACCGGTGGCAAGTCCATACGCTCTATTTGAAATCGGGATACAAATTCCCTCAGCATCTCGTTACCCCTTTGCTTTACTTTGAAGAGGTCCGATTTTCTTGTTGCAACCTTTATGGCACCAGCATGTGCTTTTACGAATGAATCCGCTAACATGGCGAAAGAATCAATGGAATTCAGCGGTAAGTTGTGATACTAGATCATCGCTCCTTTTGCAAGGGTCTCTCCGAACTTTTTCAACAACACGGATTCGATTTTATCATCCTCCAAATCGTTGCCTTTAATGGCGCATGTGTAGGAGGTGACGTGTTCGTTAGGATCGGTTGTACCGTTATATTTGGAAATTTCGGGCATACGGAATTTTTTGGGGATTGGTTTTGGGGCCGCGCTCGAGGGAAAAGGCTTTTGTATGAATTTTTTCGAATCGAGCCCTTTTATCATTGGACGAGCCCCCGAAATTTGATCGATCCTAGCGTTATACGTTTCCACATTTTTGTCGTTGGCTTCGACTCGCTTCGTGAGTTCCTCGAGCAATTTAGCAATTTCAGGAGCAATCCCCGATTCCCACTCGTTTGATTTCACTACGGCGGGTTCCGTTCTGGGTGTGACTTCCGAAGGAGCGGATTGGAGTTCGGCCCGCTTTGCGTATGGGTGCAACTGAGCTATTGCTGCTTGTTGGGCCTGCAACATTTCGAAAATCATACGCAAGTTGACCCCGATTTCCTCCATGCCGTAGGTGTCTCAGGCTATAGATCGAGCACCGCCCTGAACGCTCCTCTCTGGTTCAGAATGCTAACTCGCTTCTAAAGCTATTTGCGAATTGATATCCAGTGATACTTTGGCTCGAATTTCGGGTTCTTCGATTCGAGTCTCGTTACCGTTGTTAGGTAGCCTTCCGGCCCCGGGTACCAAGTTGTTGGTTTCGTCTTGAAGGCCGGCTTCGAGGTCGATAGGTAGAGCCATGGCTGATTCGAAGTTGTAAGCTGGAGCGTACTGTAGATTTATATCAGACAATCACCGTTACCCTTAGCCCCACGGTGGACGCCAAACTGTTTACCTGAAAAATCGGATAACGTTAAATTTAAATATGGTTCTAAGGGTATGCAAATTTCTTTGATATAAATGACAATACAAGTATTTTGCTGTATAAATGGAAAATGATGGAAGGGAAGACTGAAAAATATTAGAAGAACAAGCACAATGAAATCTTGAGTCACCTTCCTACTGCAGTCTATCTTAGCTTTTATAGTAGAGGATCACTACTTTATTAGTAACAACATAAAATAATACATATAGTGGAGAACCCATGATGGTTTGTCTCTCCCTCGATTCTCGCCAAGATTCTCTCCCTAGGTGCGGTTATAACGGCTCTTGTCTTGCGAGTTGGGTACTAACTCGAGCTTGGTGCTAGATCGAATCCCCAGTCTTAATTCCAACTTGATTCTGCCTTGGAGCATCGATATTCGGAGCCCGCGTCGGTCGTCGTTATCCCGTAGTCCGATCCAGACGCGGGTTCGATAGTTTTGCGGTTGAATGGTCTTATGGCTCGAAGCTCGACGTCTCTACTTCGAAAATCGTCCGAGCTCGCCATGCGGATACCCTTCGATTGAAACGTTATTGTCTCGACCGGTCTTTATGATTGAGAATCGGTTTTGACCGTACACAGGAAGTTTTTTCTTTTTTCATTAATTCCAACAAATGACTCAATTTTGTTTTTCATATATTAAGTTATTTGTATTAGTTGATAATTTTTTTTCAAAAATTATGATAAAAGCATATGGAGTAACAAATATCCATAATTTAAGATTTAATATTAGGCCACACAAATAATAATATTTTTCAAAAGATATATTTAAAGTGTATTCTTTTCAAATTCACGCGAAGTTGATAGATAGAACCTCTATGTAAAGTTGAACGATATTTTAATCTTAAAAACAAGCGCTCATTCTAAAATATTTATGTAAACAAATAAATAAATATTCTAATAAATTTTACCGTTACCCGATATCATTATACATTTGATTCAATATCAAATTCTAAAAATACTTAATTAATAAAAGAATACTTAACAATTACACATTAAATTCAAATGATATATCTAACTTTAGAGCATATAAAAATATTATTATTACATCCTTGTCATTTAATTTATGTATATCATATATACTCTATTAATTAATCCCAAAATAAAAAAGAATATAATAACTTCAATAACGTAATCGGATTTACCAAAAATGGAAGTCCAAAGTCGTCACCATTTATAATATGCTCATTATCATCATTTACCCAAAATCATCATTAATCTTTCCCTAGTATTTCAAAGATTTTAATTAATTAATTTTTGTACATTAAATACTTATGTAAACTGTATATAATTTTCTACTATTAGATATATTATATAAATCCTTTTCTTATTTAAATTAATATTTTATTTATAAATCAAATATAGTTTTAGTATAATATTTATATAATTATTTTACATATATTTACTCGTCAAGATGGGTACCCTAAAACTAGTGGTGAATATATTTTGTTTAATATCAGTAAAATACATGATAAAAGTATATCTACGAGAAAATTGGACTGAAAACTTTTAAGCGCTTTGAAATGATTCAAAGTTATTTTTTTAAAGACTTTAAGCAATTAGATACCTGTATTTGTACGAAATTTTATTCCTTAATTTCAACTTCACAAATTTTCATTCGAACACTCAATTATGTTTATCATTATTTTAGCCTTTGGAGTTTAGACGCATCTTATAGTGCGACTGTCGCTGCTCTAATCGTACTCCCTTCAGTCTATTTTATTTGTTGTGATTTCAAAATATTTACTATCATAGATAGAATTAATTATTTTTTCTACTTTTACTCTTGTTCTAATAAATGTGAAGAGAGACTAATATGGTAACATTAAAGATTAGTGTTAAATTGAGATCAAAGAATAAATAAAAATAATCTTAATGAAGTTAGTCTTGTATTAAATATTTTCTTGAGAGAGGTGCAAAATAAAAACATGACAAGTAATATGGATATTAATTAATTGGATAATAATATGTCAGTATTCATGCCATAAAAGAATATGTCAAGTCATTAATTATGTTCACGAATACTTTTCTTTTTAAAGAAAAAAGAAAATCTCAAATATGTACAATTTTCTCTTTTTTCTCCTCATCTCCATCGTTCCCATCTTTTTCTCTTCCACTCACCATCACGCCCATCTCCGACCTTTTCCATGAGTCATTCATTCAATATACTCAATCACAAATCCCATTAAACTAGGGAGAAAAGTAAAGAATGGATCTAAGAAAATGATTTTTCAAGTAATAGCTTCACATTCAATTAATTCAAATCCTTTTATTTTTTGGCCACTTTGTTTACACTTCAAGCATTTACAATTTTCTTTACATTACAAGTACATCCTTTCTTTATATGCTTAGATCTTTGATTATTTCTGGTAGTAATTTACTTTCCTAAACAACGTTACTCGCCTTAGTGTGATATCTAAAAATTTTTTACTTGGACCTTCTCTGAAATTCTATAACCAGTGACGGAGCTAGAAAAGTAAATGTAGGTTTAGACGAACTCATTAGCTTCTGTTTAGATTTTTATATTTGTATTAGAAAGTTCACAAAATATATATAAATATTTAATTGCGAACCCAATAACTAAAACTAGTTATGAGTTCGTTAACAAATTCAAAACCCATAAACTTTAAATTCTGGTTTCGCCTCAGCCTACCACCCATGGTTGAGGAGAAAACTCTCATTTCAGTGTTAATCGTCCGACTTCATTTGGGAATCACAGATTGGTGAATTTTGCTACCATAACTTATCTAACATGATCATCTCTGATTTTTTGCCAACTGGAGTCAATCGTGAATGTGACTTTATATTCATATAATTTCTTTCTATTATTAGTAGGGGTTTGGACATAAAAATTACAATTTTTGAAAAAATAGTGTTTGGAGTTAAGTTGAAAAATGGTATTTAAAATTTGAAATTATGTTTGGAAATGTATTTTACTTTTAAAAAAAAGTTCTGTGGGGGAAAAAAGCTTTTTAATTTTTTTTGTTGAAAAAGTAACCAAATCACTTTTTGGTTTTTGAAATACTCATTTTCAAAAAAATTCAAAAAAATTCGAAAAAAATTCTTATGGACAAACGGGTCCTTAGTCAGTCAACAAAACTTGCTAGAGCTTTTATATAGTGTATCCTATAGAAAATGAAAACTCTAAGAAGGAGAACTATCCAAATAGAAATTCATAAGGGAATGAAAAAATAGAAATTGTTTAATAAAATTGGCTGGTCGGTCCAAATTAATTGCATTGATACCCAATTTATATATATATATATATATATATATATATATATATATATATATATATATATATATATATATATATATATTGTTGACTATTATTTTTTGGAGTAATCTATTGGAAACAACTTCTCTATCCTCACAAGGTAGGGGTAAGGTCTGCATACACACTACCTTCCCCAGACCTCACAGTGTGGATAATATTGGGTATGTTATTATTGTTGTTGTACTAAAAATATAAATTTCTTAATTGTTTTTGGTGCGCTAGGAAAATTAAAATTTCTTATAATGTTTCATCGCTACATGACTTAATTTTCTATGTAGTACAAACTTAATTTTATCTTCCAAGATTGACAAATCTTTTTCATATGTATGTCCTTTATTTGTTAAAAAAATCTACACATGTCACGACACAAAACCCATTATAGGCCGTGATGACGCCCAATGTCGCTGTTAGGCAAGCTAACGGTGAACTATCACGTAAATTGTTCATTTTATTTCTTTGGAAATCATAAACTTTTATTAAGTAAGGAAATTTACACCTTTAAAATTCACGGGTACATACATAATTAGTATTGCATAAAATAAAAGGTGATAATAATATGCAAATCCGTAAGTATCAACTAGAATATCCCCCAAAATCTTGTGCCACAAGTGCATGAGTATTTACTGAGGAGTACAACAATAATAAAAATCTATCTGGAATGTAAATAAGACAGGATAAAGTAAATAGTACGACGGAGACTCTGTGGGTTACGATACGTAGCATGGAATGCAGCTTGCCATAAAGTCTCCTCAGCAGCTGCGCCTACGCGCCTAGATGTCCACCAAATGAACATGTGAGATGCGGCATATTTGGTGCAGAAGTGTAGCATGAGTACGTAAATCAACGTGTACCCAGTAAGTATCTAGCCTAACCTCGGAGAAGTAGTGACGAGGGGCCGACATCGACACTTACTAGATGTCCAATAAAGTAGTATGCTAAATCCTAAACGGATATGAAGCACAACAGTAATTGTGGGATAAAAACGGTAACCAACATAATGTTTCAAAATTTCTTTTAACGATATAAATTTTTCAATCTCGTATTTTATCTCAACAACTCGAAAAATATCAAGTGCCAATATCAAATGAATAAGGAATACCATATGAAATGCCAGGCATCACTGGAAGGATAATCTCATGAATATTCGGACTGCTAGCGATGTAACATACGATTATGTCGAGGTAGTACGACCCGATCCAGAATAATATGTACATTGTCAAGGGTCGAGCGGCACAAACCATAGATGCATCTATTATACTGCAGAGGCGCTTGACCCGCTCCACAAGAAAGGAAGAAACTTATCGAGTTACGAGTCACATGCTTACAACACAGATACAGGTGCATAATAGTGAATATACCCCTTTACGTTTATCAAATATCTTGGCAACAACTCAAGGTGATAAAGCTCAGCCTATTATATATATATGTTTCTAAATCAATTTTAATTATAATTTCAACTAATTAAGCTAGCAAAATGAGTCCAAACAATTTTAATTGTAATTTTAATTAAGTAAGCTAGAAAAATAAGTCAAAACAATTCACATATTCCATGATAAAGTCGTAAGTCTACCCGGATATAAGCATGCTTTAGCTACGTGTCACGACCCAAATTAATAGGCCGCGACGGGCACCCGGTACCTAACTCAACCGAGTACCAACGTAACGCATCATCCGTATCATACTATCATAGGTAAATGAGACAGAAAAGCCGTCGTAGGATAACTAGAATAAAATATGTAATACCAACTTGGGCCTATAAGACCAAAATGATCACTCGTACACTAAACATAGGCCGACAAGGCCATACAATCTTTTACGTACGTGGCATATATCTACAAGCCTCTAAGAGTAGATAAATACCATAAAGGTCGGGATATGGCCCACTATACTAAACAATACACGTCCGAATCATACTGACCAAATAATCAACTTCGGAGCAAATTGAGCGCACCAACATCTTTTGCTGAGCTGATAACCTACTTGAAGGACTCTCGACCTGTCTATCAGGACCTGCGGGCATGAAACGCAGCATCCCCAAACAAAAGGGACGTCAGTACAAATAAAGTACCGAGTATGTAAGGCATGACAGTAGTATATAAAAGACATGAAAGAAACATGGAGTAAAGAATTCAACCTGTAATTCTGAATAGCTCTGTGAATCATGAAAATTAATAATGTCATGCATGTGCGTATAAATGCCATACCATGCATAGGCATATGCATACATAACATCATCAAGCCTCTGAGGGCATCCCATTATATCATCTCAGCCATTGTGGGCAAAATCATCAACGTATACCAGCTGATCATGTGGTGGTGCGTATATAATGCCATAACCTTTTCCCATATCCCATATACATATAATATACACGTATATTATGCCATCTAATCATGAGTCAATGTACATGTATACATGAATGAAATGCATAAGAAGTACGTTAATAAGATTTCTCAAAATGTCATAAGATCACTATGTTTTTGATTAATATTATGAAATAAACTTTATCAACTTGCGTATATTTCTGAGACCCATGAACATATGATAGAATAATAAGATACATGGGGAATCAAGAATATAGACATTCCTAGTATTTCTATGAATAGAGTCATTTATGAAAGTTGCATATTTGCTCGTTTCGTTTGTATTGTACGGATCATGCCAAAAGGAAATGAGAGTAAGCCTTAACATACCTTAACTCCGTTGAGTCCTTAATACCTTCCAGGAAATTCTTCAAACAACTCAACCCAATCACCACATTATAAGGAGATTCAAAATCAGTGCTGAGTAAAGGCTAAGTTTGCAACTTAAACTAGTAACTCGTTTACGTAAATTAGGGCAGCATCTCCCCTGTAACTAGGCCCTCCTCCAATACCATATACCAACAACAAGAACACAACAATAAGAACATGTAAGCATCATTTTCCAACCTTATTTCCATCACAATATACCACAAAATAACCCACATTCCCTAATCACTTCATACATAAAACGACAACCAAAGTAATGCCAAACAACTTAAAAAAATATAACGACAAACGACTAGCCCACCATTTCATCATTATGTGGTATTTCTCCACACCATTTTTCCTCCAAAACTCAATTAAACATTAGAAAAATATACAGCCCAAAAGCAACACGAAACAACCCATAAAACAGTCCATTACAAGTCAAACAACACGAACTTACGGCTTCCGATTACCGTCCCGTGAGTTCTAACTATTAGAAAATAAATTTATCAACATTCCTTGATATTTAAACACTTAAATACAGAAAGTACACGTTTTCTTAACTATGAAGTACCTTTCAAAACTCAAACTACAAAGAAAAAGAGAGGCGATATAGCGATACTTACGTCGTAGGGATCGTTTTAATGTTATCGCTTTTTGATTCCGTACCCGAGATGATAATATTGTTTGAAGCTCTTGAAGAGAGCTTAGGAGTAAAGTTAGGGGTGTTATTTGGGCGAGCTCTCTGGAAAAATGGAGAAAGAGACGAGATGGGATGTAAATATCCCATTTTGTTTTTTAAGTCAAAAAGGTGCTACTTGGCACCCTATGATTGACTCTTCTTCCAACTCTTATAACTTTTTATCCAGGTGTCGTATGAATGAACGGTTAAGTGCATTGTAAACTACATTCCAAGACCTTTAATTTGGTATATAATATTTTCCAAAAAGACCTCCTATAACATACAAAATATATTTCTCAAAAAGCTCAGTTACATGGCAAATTCTTAGTCGGTGTTTCTGCAACTTTAATCCGATTTTTTTTTCAAACTTCATATTTTCTATACAAATATCATATATAGCCATATTATGACTTTAAAATTATTTAAATCATGATTAAAAAGTCTCATATTCATTACGTCACCTTGGGACACACAGGGTATAACAATCTTCCCGCCTTAGAAACATTCGTCCTCGAATGTTAAACTCTTAGAAATCTATAGAAATTTTGGCAGAGTCTCCTCTATAACGGTACTACTACCAACTTGTCACACAGAAAACCCAACAATACAAAGCCACACAGGGCCATAATCATCAATAACACCAATGGCCTCACACGACCAATAACAATAACTAACATAAGAATCAAGTACCATATACGTACCTAAAGGCTGTGATATCTCAGTATGATCCTTCTCCGGAAGTGGAAACAAGTGAGGATACCTAGTCTTCATTTCTTCTTCAACTTCCCAAGTCATCTCCTCCATATTATTGTTAATCCAAAGTACTTTAATCGAAACTACATCCTTAGTTCTTAATCTCTGAACTTGTCTATTTAGTATAGCAATGGGAGCTTTCTCATATGATAGTTGCTCTATAACCTGAACATCGTCAACTGAAATGACTTTAGAGGGATATCCAATACACCTACGGAGCATAGACATATGAAATACTGGATGTACAAACTCCAATTTGGAAGACAAGTCTAACTCATATGCTACTTGGCCTACTCTGCGTATAATCTTATAAGGTCCAATGTACAGAGGGCTAAGCTTTCCTTTCTTACTGAATCTCATAACACCTTTCATCGGTGATACCTTTAGGAATACCCAGTCATCTACCTGAAACTCCAAGTCTCGTCGTCGAATATCTGCATAGGACTTCTGACGACTTTGTACTGCTAATAGCCTTTCCCTTATAAGTTTAATCTTCTCAACTGCCTGTTGTACCAACTCTGGTCCTACTAACTTAGTTTCCCCAATCTCGAACCATCCTATAGGAGACCTAAACTTTGGTCCGTAAAGAGCTTCGTATGGAGCCATCTGAATGCTGGAATGATAACTATTATTATATGCAAACTCAATAGGTGGAAGATGATTATCCCAGCTACCCGTGAAGTCCACCACACAAGCCCGTAGCATATCCTTTAATGTCTGAATAGTACGATCAACCTGACCGTCTGTCTGGGGATGACATATTGTACTAAGACTTACCTGAGTCGCCAATCCTTTTTGGAAGGACCTCCAGAAATTAACTGTAAAATGAGCACCTCTATCTGAGATAATAGATATAGGGACACCATGAAGTCATATTATCTCCCTAATGTAAAGCCTTGCATAATCCTCTGCTGAGTAAATAGTCCTGACAGATAGAAAATTGGCTGCTTTTGTAAGTCTATCGACAATAACCCATATAGCATCGAACTTACCTTGGGTACGAGGTAAGCCTATGATGAAATCCATATTAATCATTTCCCATTTCCAAGTCGGAATCTCTATAGCCTATAATAATCCACAATGTTTCTGATGCTCAATCTTAACCTGTTGACAATTTGGGCACTGAGCAACAAACTCTGCTATATCCTTCTTCATTTCGTCCCACCAGTATATTCCCCTGATATCATGATACATCTTCGTCGCTCATAAATAAATAGAATAACGAGAATAGTGGGCTTCTCCCATAACCTGCTGGCGCAACCCTGCCACATTAGTACACATAATCGACTTCAATATCTGAGGACTCCATCTCCTGTAATCTCAAATGGTGTATTCTCATTTTGAGGGGATGTATCTCTGTAATGAGCTAGCACAAGATCCTCATACTGGCGTTACTTCACTTCAGTTACTATAGAGGGTGTTGTTGTGTCCTGAATAGTAACTCCGGTATCACTTGAGTCCAGTAATTGAACTCCAAGACTAGCTAGCTGATGAATCTCATGGGCTATCCCACACTTCTCTAGCTATAAATATGACAGGCTATCCATAGATCTATGGTTGAGGGCGTCGGCTACTACATTCGCCTTCCCCGTGGTATAAAATATCAACATCATAGTCTTTCAGTAGCTCCAACCATCACCTCTGATGTAAATTCAATTCCTTTTGCTTAAATATATATTGAAGGCTCTTATGGTCCGTATAGATATCAACATGAATGCCATACAAATAGTGCCTCCATATCTTTAGTGCATGAATCACCGCGGCTAACTCTAAATCGTGGGTCAGATAATTCTTCTCGTGCTTTCTTAGTTGTCTTTAAACATAAGCAATTTCTTTTCATGGTCGTTCTGCCACTTGTTGCATGAATATATGGCTTATCTCGTTGCCCACAAATACTGGAATTATCTGTAACTCATATGATCTGAAATATCATTTTTTGATTTTTTTTTCGTTCATTAGCCACGATAGGTGCCACTTTCTTATGGAGTACATACAATGTTGTTGTGAGACTATTGTTACAAGACCATTTCTTCCTTATGTCACTATGCTTAAGTTGAAGCCTTCTTCATTATTCCCTCAGCTAGTCTTTCTTTGTAGTACTTAAGAGAGACCCTTTGACTTCTATAAAGCTGCAAGCTTATTACATCGTATACCCGAAAGAATTTTTGACGTTCTTACTCACCTATAATTATCCTTAATCACTTACCTCCATGCCCTTGTGCTCGTAAGGATGATTCTAAACTGAAATTTTTGACTGTACAACCCCAACTCCTATTTGAATATTTCTCAAGGATTACGATATCATCATATTTGCGAGACTAAATTCCCTATGTTAGGTTTCACTATGTTTATCTTGCACAACCTGTTGATTTGTCTATATCATCTTGTTTAGCCATGGCTAGGCTCTTCTTGAATCAACTACTAACTACATGTTAGTCTATTCTCATATCTATATTCTGCGCAATCTCTCTTGGGTTATATCCTTTGTCTTAACTTACCCCGCACACTGGCTCCTTATGTATCCATTGTTCATTTGCACTTATTTATCAATAACATCTAGTGATGGAACCCTTTCTGCCTCTCCACGTCGTCATGCTTACATAATGTTCTGGAGTCGTATCATATCCGTAGGATCTGAATAAATGCAATCTCATTCCTTTCACCTTTCTACCACATTCTTTCTTTACTATTCCATATTTACCTATAAATGATTCCGACTTAATACCATATCACACCATCTTCCCCAGTTTAGGGGAGTACTAACATTTATTGCTATGAAGATTTACCTATAAATGTTTCACCTCTTCATATTTGGGTGTCTTTTCACATCTTCACGGACTCTTACTTGCCTTGCGGTAACCCTTCTGTACCAGGGATAATTTAATTTCTTACACATAAAGGTGACACCTAGTGTAACTGGCACACTTAATCCCTTAAGCTTAACTCTGCTCACAATGCTTGTTTTAGGGAAGCGTCTTCCTAAATGACCTTTAAAAGATATTCTTCTGTTGTCCATTTAATTATCGCCTGGAACACGATCTCTAAAATTCTCACGATGTCAACTATTATCAAATCCTTCGATCCCGAATTCATGTTCAGTTTATCTTATTCACTAGCCCATACTAATTTCTATTACTCCGGGGGTCTAACTTTTCCTGCTGGTGATCATGTATGAGTCACCAACTCATTTCTCGAAATGGAGACATGACTTTATGTCTTATACTCTTTTATTGTCTCAAGGCTTGTAACTTCTTATCTTTTCCTTCACTTGACTATAGAATCTGTAGTCTTGTCATGTTTTGATTTACCATTATCATCCATTTATCACATCTTACTCATAATGCTTCATTTGCTTTCTTCTTATTCTCCTGCTAATATTTCTGTCTATTACCTTATTATGAAAACTTCTTCAAAACACTCTTTCACTTTTAGTCCCCCCTTGATTCAATTCACTGGCTCTTCGGGTCTCCTAACACTCTCTCTTTACTAGGGACGAGAGCCATGCGAAGGTAAATATTTATCCCTTCTAGAATTCCAATGCCAATCTTCTGAAATTTTTGAACAGTCTAGTATTCATATCTGATTGTACTATTCTAGAATGCACCATCTGGGTGCCTCACAAGGAGAACTATTACCACGTTTGCAATATCCCTCGAAAATGTAAGATAATGATAACAAACCATCCACAATTTTGGGTTACTCTAACCCCAGCTGGATACTGATATCCCATCCTTCTCTTAAATTATATATGTTAGCTCCCATAGGGCATAACTGAAATGGGTGTTGTTAAGTGAATATATCTTTGTTATTGTTGAAAGTAACTCAAAATGCTTATATTTCTCTGCCTGAATTGTAAATACAGATAATCTTCACTAACTGCATACCTCGTATCCTTCTTCACCTAGCTTCTTTTACTTATTGAAACTTGTATCTATCTTCTGATTCTCTAGTTGCTTTTTACCATAGAGGTAGATAGATATTCATGCCTTAGGGCTC
Organism: Nicotiana tabacum; assembly: GCF_000715075.1. NCBI lineage: Eukaryota > Viridiplantae > Streptophyta > Magnoliopsida > Solanales > Solanaceae > Nicotiana > Nicotiana tabacum. Next base: position 112,100,699 of record NC_134098.1, on the reverse strand, counting down.
CTTATCAAGAGGCTCACACGTCGTAGTACACGCATATCTACTGAAGGCCTTATATTTACTCATCATAAGCATGACGCAAAATCGAGTTCCTTTGACTCATCTCTTACCAACTGTCTTTCAAGATGTAGATATCATTGTATAACGAATAAAATAGAACTTAGGATTTTGAATTTCTTACACTGAGCTCTACCACACGATCTAAAGTAAGAAGAAAGAGTGACAGTCCTAAATGCCCCGTAGACTACCTAGGACAAAACTGATCTGATAACACTTCTGTCACGACCCAAACTGATGGGCCGCGATGGGCACCCGGTACCTAACTCAACCGAGTACCAACGTAATGTATCATTTGTATCATACTATCATAGGTAAATAAGACAGAAAGGCCGTCGTAGGATAACTAGAATAAAACATGTAATACCAACTTGGGCCTATAAGACCAAAATGATCACTCGTACACTAAACATAGGCCGACAAGGCCATACAATCTTTTACGTACATGGCATATGTCTACAAGCCTCTAAGAGTAGATAAATACTATAAAGGTCGGGACAGGGCCCGCCATACTAAACAATACACGTCTGAATCATACTGACCAAATAAGCAACTTCGGAGCAAAATGAGCGCACCAACATCTTTCGCTGAGCTGATAGCCTACTTGGAGGACTCTTACCATATCTATCGGGACCTGCGGGCATGAAACAAAGCATCCCCAGAAAAAAGGGACGTCAATACAAATAAAGTACCGAGTATGTAAGGCATGACAGTAGTATATAAAAGACATGAAAGAAACATGGAGTAAAGAACTCAACCTGTAATTCTGAATAGCTCTATGAATCATGAAAATTTATAATGTAATGCATGAGCGTATAAATGCCATACCATGCATAGGTATATGCATACATAATATCATCAAGCCTCTAAGGGCATCCCATCATTTCATCTCAACCATTGTGGGCAAAATCATCAACGTATACCAGTTGATCAGGTGGTGGTGCGTATATAACGCCATAACCTCTTCCCATATCCCATATACATATAATATACACGTATATTATGCCATCTGGTCATGAGTCAATGTACATGTATACATGAATGAAATGCATAAGAAGTACGTTAATAAGATTTCTCAAAATGTCATAATATCACTATGTTTTTGATTAATATCATGAAATAAACTTTATCAACTTGCGTATTTTTCTGAGACCCATGAACAGATGATAGAATAATAAGACACATGGGGAATCAAGAATATAGACATTCCTAGTATTTCTATGAATAGAGTCATTTATGAAAGTTGCATATTTGCTCGTTTCGTTTGTATTGTACGGATCATGCCAAAAGGAAATGAGGGTAAGCCTTAACATACCTTAACTCCGTTGAGTCCTTAATACCTTCCAGGAAATTCTTCAAACAACTCAACCTAATCTACCACATCATAAGGAGATTCAAAATCAGTGCTGAGTAAATGCTAAGTTCGCAACTTAAACTAGTAGCTCGTTTACGTAAATTAGGGCAGCATCTCCCCTGTAACTAGGCCCTCCTCCAATACCATATACCAACAACAAGAACACAACAATAAGAACATGTAAGCATCATTTTCCAACCTTATATCCATCACAATATACCACAAAAAGCCCACATACACTAATCACTTCATACATAAAACGACAACCAAAGTAGTGTCAAACAACTTTAAAAAATGTAACGATGAATGACTAGCCCACGATTCTGTCATTATGTGGTGTTTCTACACACCATTTGTCCTCCAAAACTCCATTAAACAGTAGAAAAACATACAGCCCAAAGGTAGCACGAAACAACCCATAAAACAGTCCACTACAAGTCAAATAACTCGAACTCACGGCTTCTGATCACCGTCCCGTGAGTTCTAACTATTAGGAAATGAATTTATCAATATTCCTTGATATTTAAACACTTAAATACAGAAAGTACACGTTTTCTTAACTGTGAAGTACCTTTCAAAACTCAAACTACAAAGAAAAAGAGAGGCGATATAGCGATACTTATGTTGTAGGGATCATTTTAATGTTATCGCTTCTTGATTCCGTGCCCAGGATGATAATATTATTTGAAGCTCTTGTTGAGAGCTTAAGAGTAAAGTTAGGGGTGTTATTTGGGCGAGCTCTCTGGAAAAATGGAGAAAGAGCTACTAGGCACCCGATGATTAACCATTCTTCCAACACTTATAACCTTTTATCCAGGTGTCGTATGAACGAACGGTTAAGTGCGTTGGAAACTACATTCCAAGACCTTCAATTTGGTATATAATGTGTCCCAAAAATACCTCATATATTACACAAAATATATTTTTCAAAAAGCTCTATTATATGGCAAATCCTTAGTCGGTGTTTCCGCAATTTTAATCCGATTTGTTTTTCCAAACTTCATATTTTCTATCCAAATATCATATATAGCCATATTATGACTTTAAAATTATTTAAATCATGATTAACAAGTCTCATATTCATTACGTCACCATGGGACGCACAGGGTGTAACACTACGTACGGACTCTCATCACCTCGTGCGTAAGTAGCACCCACAACTAGTAGTACATAACAATTACATCACCTAGGGGGTAGTTTTTCCCTCACAAAGTTAGACAGGAGACTTAATATTACGCTCTGCAGTATTATATTACGATGATGTCATGCTCCGTAGTAATTTATAACGATGATGTTACGCTCCGCAGTAATTTGTTACGATGATGTTATACCCTGTAGTATTGTACGTTGAATTTGTCATAAGTGAATAGATATCAGTTTAAGGACAAGATTATTTTGGAATTATAAGTATTATGCTATTTCAAACAAGTGATAAGTAAATTCGTGAAGGTGAGAGGGTAAGCAAATCGAAAAAAATGAATTTTCGTCGAAGTTTGACATTTTGGGATAAAATACGGCCTGAGCTAAAATACCTGATATTTATGGACTAGTATCATACAAGGTACTACATGACCATGATAGTAAGGTGTACAAGGTATATTAAAAGTGAGTAGTATTATAAGTAATTTGGGATAATTCTTAATTATGTAGGTAATTGATTAATTATTGGATAGTAGAAGATTATCAATTAATCATAAGATTAGTGATTAATTAATGGTATTTTAGATAAAGCTTTAACTACAAAAACGTGGCAGCCAAGGCTTTATCAAAGTATGACTCTTAAAACTATAGAATAAGGTGGCATTAAGAGAGTCTTTTTGGTGGCTTAGTCATTAAAGGCAAGTGGGGTCTACCAAGCAAGTCATTGAAAGAATTCTGTTGAAACTCAAAGAATTCATTTTGAAACTTTAGAGAATTCATTTTGAACTCCAAGGCTTTCAACGTGAGGCATCTCAACTTTAAGCATATGTCAAATGCCAAAATATTAATCTTCAAGAATTCAATATGAGATTTCATATGCATCTGCATATATTAAAGCAACAGCATGCTTCAACAATTCAAAATGAAAGTGAGATTTTACAATTATAACGAAGTACGGTACAATCTTTCTCAAGAATATCATACGGATTTTCCCCTACTTCGATCTACCGTTACGTGTTTTCGCAAAAGAGAATTGATTTAGGTATGTTAAGGTTATCCCTTCTTTCTTTTGGCATGACCCAAATGATACTGAATGAAATGAACAAACGCACAGTTTTCATAAACGACTCTATTCATAGAAATATTAGGGGTGTATATATTCTTGATTCCCCATGTGAATTATTATTATATCTTCTGTTCATGGATCTCAGAAAAATACGTATTTGATAAAATTTATCCGACAGGCATATTATTTTTATGACATTCCGAGAAAATCTTATTAACATATTTCTTAAGGTATATTATTTTTATGACATTCCGAGAAAATATTATTAACGTATTTCTTATGCATTTCATGCATTTATACATATACATTGACCCATGACCAGATGGTATTATATACGCGTATATATGTATATTATATGTATATGGGATATGGGAAAAGGTTATGGCGTTATATACGCACCACCACCTGATCAGCTGGTATACGTTGATGATTTTCCCACAGTGGCCGAAATGATATGATGGGATGCCCTTAGAGGCTTGATGATGTTATGAACATATATACCTATGCATGGTATGATATTTATATGCATATGCATGACATTATAAAAATAAAATGATTCACAGAGCTATGCAGACGTACATGTCGAGTCTTTTAATCCATATTTCTCTCATGTTTATTATTTACTGATTTTCATTCCTTACATACTCGGTGCATTATTTGTACTGACGTCCCTTTTGCCTGGGGACGCTGCGTTTCATGCCCGCAGGTCTTGATAGATAGGTCGAGAGTCCTCCAAGTGGGCAATCAGCTCAGCAGAAGATATTGGTGCACTCCATTTGCTCCGGAGTTGCTTGTTTGATCCGTATCATTTAGATGTATATGGTTTGGTATGGCGGGGCTCTGTCCCGACCTTTATGAAAATTATGTATTGTTAGAGGCTTGTAGACAGATGTCATGTACGTAAAAGATTGTATGGCCTTGTCGGCCTATGTTCAGTGTACTAGTGGTTAATTTGGTCTTATAGGCCCGTATGTCTTATGTATAAGTTGGTATCACATGTTGTATTCTACTTATCTCACAGCAGCCTTCCGGCTCAGTTATCTATCATAATATGACAAGAAACACATATGTTATGTTGGTACTCGGTTGAGTAAGGTACCAGGTGCCCATCACGGGTCGTGATAAAAGTGGTAGTCAGAGCAGTTCTGTCCTAGGGAGTCGACAAACCGTGTCTAGTAGGTTCTTATTTATGGGTGTGTTGTGCACTACACTTATAAGCAGGAGGCTATAGGGCAATTAGAACTGTCACTCTTTCTTCTTACTCTAGATCGTGTGGTAGAGCTCAGTTGTAGGAACTCAATTTCCTAAACTCTATCTTATTCCTAATATGACGATGCCTGCGTCTAGAAAGACAGTTGGTAAGAGATTGTATGGGGATGTGAAAGAGTTGAGTCAGAGGAACTTGATTTTTGCATCATGCTTATGATGGATAAATATGAGGTATTCAGCAAATCATGTGTATACTAAGATGTGTAAGCTTCTTGATAAGGATCCCTAAGGCAAGAATGCCTATCCACTCTTACGGTAAAAAGGAATAAGGAGGGAGACACAAGTTTCAGCATGTAAAAGAAGCAAGGTGAAGAAGGGTACGAGGCACCCAGTTAATGAAGATTATCAGTATTACAGTTCCGGCAAAAAAATATAAGCATTGTGAGTTACTCTCAACAGTAACAGAAGTATGTACAATTGGCCACACCCATCTCATTTATGCCCTATGGGGGCTAACAGAAGTAGTATAAGATAAGGACGGGATATCAGGATCCGGCTGGGGTTAGAGTAATCCAAAATAGTGAATGGATTGTTTGCGTTAGTTGATATTTTCGAAGGATAGTGCAAATATGCTAATAGATCTCCTTGTGAGACACCCAGATGGTGCACTCTAAAATAGTACAGCTAGATATGAGTACTACAAAGATGGGACTAGAAGCCCGGAAAGGATAAATATTATCTTAGTATGGCTTCCGTCCCTAGTAGGAAGAGAATGTTAGGCAACCCGAAGAGCCCGTGGATGGAACAAGGGGACCTAAAAGCAAAAGAATGTCTCGTCGAAGTTTTCGGAATAAAGTGATTGACAGAAATGTTAGCAAGAAATAAGAAGTGAGTTAATGGAGCATTATGAGTAAGACGTGATACATGGATGACAATAGTAGATAAAAAAAATGACAGTATTACAGAGTCTATGATACCGGGAAGGGAAAGACGAGAAGTGACAGGCCTTGAGACAAAAAAAAAAAGTATAGGCCATAAAGTCATGTCCTCATTCCAAGAAATAAGTTTGTGACTCCAACGTGACTACCTGAAGGAAAAGTTAGACCTCAGAATAATAGAAATCAGTATGTGCTGGTGAACAAGATAAACTAAACATGAATTAGGGACTGAGTGATTTGATAATAGTCAGTATCATGAGAATTTCAGATTGCGTTCCAGGATAATAGAATGGATAACAGAAGAATAACCTTTAAAGGTCATTGAGAAAGATGCTTCCCTAGAGCAAACAATGTGAGCAAGTTAAGCATAAGGGACTATGTGTGCCAGTTACACTAAGTGTCACCCTCACGAGTGAGAAATTTCGTTATCCTTGGTACAGAAGAATTACCGCGAGGCGAGTAAGGATCATCGATGATGTGAAAAGATGCCAAAGATGAGAAGGTAAAACATCTATACGTAGATCATCGTAGCACTAAATCTTAGTGCTCCCCAAAAGGGGGGAATATGGAGTGATGTGGCATTAAGTCAGAATTAAGTGGTTCTAGTAACTACGGAACGGTAAAGGAAGAATGCGATAAAAATGAGAAAGGAATGAGATTGTACTTATCCAAATCCTACCGATATGCTACGATTCCAGAATATTATGCAAGCACAACGTCAAGGAGATGAAGTAGGGGTTCATGCCCGAGATGTTATTAATAAATAAGGAGCCAGTGCGAGAGATAAGTTAAGACAAAGGAAATAACCCAAGAAAGATTACGCGGAATATTGATTTGAGAACAGGCCAACGAGTAGTTAGTAGTTGATCCAGGAAGAGCCTAGTTATGGCTAGAAAAGAGGATACGGACAAATCAGCAGATCGTGCAAGACAAACATAGTGAAACCCAATATGGTGAATTCAATCTCGCAGTTATGACATGGTAATACTTGAGAAATATTCAGATAAGGAGTCGGACTAGTTAAAGGTACCATATGAGTGTTACAGAATAAAAGAGAGTGCCACCGAGAAGACAGTAAAAATATCAGTTTAGAAGCAACCCTACAAGCACAAGGGCGTGGAGGTAAGTAACTACGGATAACTATAGCCAAGGAAGGACATAAAAGATCCGTCGAGTATACGATGTAATAATCTCGCAGCTTTACAAGAGTTAAAGAGTCTTTCCTAAATACTACAACGAAAGGCTAGCTGAGAAAATAATGAAAAAGTCTTCAATCTAAGCACAGTGACCTAAAGAGGAAATGATCTTATAACAACAGTTTAACAACAACATTGTATGCACTCCATAAGAAAGTGGCACCTATCGTGGCTAAGGAATGGGAAGAAAAATCAAAAGTAATATTCGAGATCATATGAGTTGCACGAAAATTTCGGCATACGTGGGAACTAAGATAAGATAAGTATGCATGCAACAAGTGGAAAAAAACGACCAGAAAAAGTAATTGCTTGCATTTAAAGAAAGTTGAGAAGGAACGAAAGGAATTATTTGATCAATGATCCGGAGTTAGTTACATTATGAACGCACCTAAGAGTTTGGAGTTTTATATATGCAGCATATATGTTGACAATCATACAGACGTAAAAGACTCTGGTATAAGTTAAAAGAAAGAATTGAGCCCAGGGCATAGACAAAGGATTGAATTGTTAGAAGATTGAATCATGGATATTCCATAGAGCCCATGAAAGTCTAAAGTAATTACTAATACCAGGAGCCGCAGATCGGAAGATAGCTTAAGCCTACACGAAGGTTGATCATAAGGAAGAGGAAACTAAAGAATTATATCAACTAAGTAAATCAGGAGTTTGGTTATTGAACCCAGAAAATTATGGACATAGTGATTGAGAACATTGCAGGATCACTCTTAATATCAGAGGTACAAGAGAGAAAGTACAATAACCATATTCTATAACGGCCCTACGATAAAGCCAGTTAGAAGAAGTACCGGCCTCAAAAAAAGTCGGTATGAAGCTCCCACCGGATTGTATATGCACCAGAGGTGCAAGTATTATAATAGAGCTTCAAGTCGTGGATGTAAATTATACCTATATGGAAGGGATATCATGAAAGAGATAGAAGATGTTATGCAAGATTTTAAGGTAAATAAAGTAAGGATGAACAACGTACGAGATACTCCAATGCAGAAAGTTGTGGATAGTCCATACTTCGGATAGAAGGCTAAAAGTACTGGGATTCTATATTCAGGAATGATAGCAACGTCGTCAGTGGCATGTCTTCCAGCCTATGGTTTCTAGGTATCGAAAAGCTTAATAAGAGAGTAACGAAGGGTTGGAGATGATGTGATGTCTCGCTTGATGTCCCAGAATGACACAAGGAAATCTATGATGCAAGCAAGTTGAAGGAAGGTTGCGAGTAGTATAAATAAATATGTGTAGGTCGCAATCTAAAGTATGGTAAAGCGACAAGGTTTTAGGAAGACAAGAGTAAGGAATAGAAAGGGCGAGTGAGAAGGTGACGAGAATGGATAAGTCATCGGGATTAAGCCTATGAAACAAGAGAGCTGATGGTTTCTCTAAGTTATAGAAAGCTCAGTATAGCCTGAATAAACTCAAAGGTGCCTAAGACCAGTAGCATTTAGAAGAGATGGAATGCTGCCCTAGCATACAATGAGGATGGAATTGTGATAGATAAAGGATGATGTTTGGGCCTTCGATTGAGTAATGATTTAAAGAGGATTTCATGAATTATACGAGATTAAAATACCCACGTAAATAAATTACATTGGGATGCTATAAAATACGCTTATTGAAGTACAGTATAGCCGCTAAATGGATCAGAAAAATCACTTCAAATATTCCTCGATGCAACATAAGCCCTAGTGGCAAGGCATTACGTAAGAAGTTTCAAGTCATCAGTGGTATATTGTAGATCAATATTGAGGTGAATCAACAATGGATGGACAAAAGTCAACAGTATGAGATGAGATCAAGCCATCATACTTAAGATGAATAGTAATGAGGAAGCATTAAAGGACTTAGATTTATATATATGGGATAAGCAACGAGAGTAACCTGGAGTTTGGTAGCAGGCCTCAGTAACGACGGGGGACCTACTTAGATGTAGTAAAGCCATAGATGCCCAGAAGGACAGCTTGTCATAATTTTATATATATTCACAAAATGAGGCCTAGAGATTGGTTAAAAGCTGGAGGAAAAGGGAGAGAAGAGTCACATAGGCGCACGTACAAGGACAAAGTCATACAGTCTGCATGATAGAAGGTAGCAACAATTACGAGATTGGAAGGATTCCGACCACAAGTTGTGGTATGAGAAAGAGGCCTAGAGGGGGAGAACGCCCTGGCCTTTGGATTTATTCACAGAACAGTTGCCTAGATGGCAAGGAGAGAATACTAAAGTATTCGGAAGACATAGGTTATGAAAATGATAAGTGCATCAGTCAACATTCGAGGATGAATGTTCCAAAGGGAGGAATAATGTTACGCTCCGCAGTATTATATTACGATGATCTTACACTCAGTAGTAATTTATTATGATGATGTTATGCTCCGCAGTAATTTATTGCGACGATGTTATACCACGTAGTATTTTACATTGAATTTGTCGTAAGTGAATTGACATCAGTTCAAGGACAAGATTATTTTGGGATTATAAGTATTATGCTATTTCAAATAAGTGATAAGTAAATTCGTGAAGGTGAGAGGGTAAGCAAATCGAAGAAAATGAATTTTCGTCGAAGTTTGACATTTTGGCATAAAATACGAACTGAGCTAAAATACCTAGTATTTATGAACTAGTACCATACAAGGTACCACATGGCCATGATAGTAAGGTGTACAAGGTATATTAAAAGTGAGTAGTATTATAAGTAATTTGGGATAATTCTTAATTATGTAGGTAATTGATTAATTATTGAATAGTAGGAGATTATCAATTAATCATAAGATTAGTGGTTAATTAATGATATTTTGGATAAAGCTTTAACTACAAAAATGTGACAGCCAAGGCTTTATCAAAGTTTGACTCTTAAAACCATAGAATAAGGTGGCATTAAGAGAGTCTTTTTGGTGGCTTAGTCATTAAAGTCAGGTGGGACCTACCAAGCAAGTCATTGAAAGAATTCTATTGAAACTCAAAGAATTCATTTTGAAACTTCAGAGAATTTATTTTGAACTCCAAGGCTTTCAACGTGAGGCATCTCAACTTTAAGCATATGTCAAATGCCAAAATATTAATCTTCAAGAATTCAATATGAGATTTCATATGCATCTGCATATATCAAAGCAACGCCAGGCTTCAACAATTCAAAATGAAAGTAAGATTTTGCAATTATAACGGAGTACGATGCAATCTTTCTCAAGAATATCATATGAATTTTCCCCTACTTCGATCTATCGTTACGTGTTTTCACAAAAGAGAATTGATTCAGGTATGTTAAGGCAATTCCTTATTTCTTTTGGCATGATCCAAATGATACTGAATGAAACGAGCAAACACACAGTTTTCATAAACAACTCTATTCATAGAAATATTAGGGGTGTCTATATTCTTGATTCCCCATGTGAATTATTATTATATCTTCTGTTCATGGGTCTCAGAAAAATATGTATTTGATAAAATTTATCCGACAGGCATATTATTTTTATGACATTTCGAGAAAATCTTATTAACGCATTTCTTAAGGCATATTATTTTTATGACATTCTGAGAAAATATTATTAACGTATTTCTTATGCATTTCATGCATTTATACATATACATTGACCCATGACTAGATGGCGTTATATACGCGTATATATGTATATTATATGTATATGGGATATGGGAAAAGGTTATGGCGTCATATACGCACCACCACCTGATCAGCTGGTATACGTTGATGATTTGCCCACAGTGGCCGAAATGATATGATAGGATACCCTCAGAGGCTTGATGATGTTATGAACACATATACCTATGCATGGTATGACATTTATACGCATATGCATGACATTATAAAAATGAAATGATTCATAGAGCTATGCAGACGTTCATGTCGATTCTTTTACTCCATGTTTCTCTCATGTCTATTATTTACTGATTTTCATTACTTACATACTCGGTACATTATTTGTACTGACGTTCCTTTTGCTTGGGGACGTTGCGTTTCATGCCTGCAGGTCTTGATAGATAGGTTGAGAGTCCTCCAAGTAGGTGATCAACTTAGCAGAAGATATTGGTGCACTCCATTTGCTCCGGAGTTGCTTGTTTGATCAGTATCATTTAGATGTGTATGGTTTGATATGGCGGGGCTCTGTCCCGACCTTTATAAAAATTATGTATTCTTAAAGGCTTGTAGACAGATGCCATGTACGTAAAAAATTGTATGGCCTTGACGGCCTATGTTCAGTGTACTAGTGGTTATTTTGGTCTTATAGGCCCGTATGTCTTATGTATAAGTTGGTATCACATGTTGTATTCTACTTATCTCATGGCAGCCTTCCGGCTCAGTTATCTATTATAGTATGACATGAAAAGATATGTTATGTTGGTACTCGATTGAGTAAGGTACCGAGTGCCCGTCGCGGCCCATCGGTTTGGGTCGTGACACTTACCTCGCTCCGAAGTTCTATAATAGGCTCCCATGCCTCTCTAACTCTTCAATCAAAGCCCCCAACCCCAAACTAGTCAAACAATGTGCAAACAAATAAAAATACACCCTAATAATCATAATTAATCAATTTATAATAATTTTCAACTTCGCTCGAAAAGTCAACAAAGTCAATTCTCGGTCCCACGTGCCCGGATCCCAGGAATTTTTAAAGATAAACTTTACCCATGACGCCGCGAACTCAAATATATGATTTATTCCAAATTCCATGTCCAATTTCGTCGTCAAAATCCAAAAATAAGATTTCTAGGTTTTCTACCAAAATCCTACAATTTCTACTAATTTTCATGCTTAAATTCGTATATAAATCATGTATTTAACAGACAATGTATAGAAATCTCTTATCTCAAGATTGATGATGAAAATGGCTCCTCCAAATTGCCCCAAAATTGCCCAAGCAAGAGAGGAAATGAGAGAAATGGGCAAAAATCCCGCTTTTAAAACAATTTTGGCCAGGCCCGCCTTCATCGCGTTCGCAACCACCCGCCAGCATTCGCGATGCCCAGTTGTTTCTGCCCTTCGCGTTCACGAAGGCCTTCTGCATCGCAGCCACCCAGCCTTCTTCGCGTTCGCGACCTCCATGTCGCGTTCGCGTAGGTTGCCACAGCCCTTCTCCACGTTCGCGACCTCTGTGTCGCGTTCGCGATGAGCAAAAATCCAGCAACCTAAAATTCCCTCTTCGCGAACGCGTGAGCCCCTTCGCGTTCGCAAAGAACAAAACCAGACACCAGCACCAGCTATTGAAAAACAAGGAAAAATTGTCCGAAAATATTCCGAATCACACCCGAGGCCCCCAGGACCCCATCCAATCACACAAACCAGTCCCTAAACACAACACGAACTCGCTCGAAGCCTCAAATCACACCAAGCATCATCAAAACTACGAATCAACAATATAAACCTTCTTTCTGCTTTCAAACATTCAAACTTCGACGAACGCGTCCGAATTACACTTAAACATTCCGGAATGACGCCAAACTTTACGCATAAGTCATAAATCACAATACGAACCTATTCCAAGGCCCGAAACCTCAAACGGACATCGATAACATCAAAATACACTTCAAACCAAACTTATGAAATTCTAAAACTTTCAAAATGCCAACTTTCCATAATAAGCACCGAAATGCTCCCGGACCACCCGATACTCAACCCGAACACACGCCCAAGTCCGAAATCATCATACGAGCCTATTGGAACATTCAAATCCCGATTCCAAGGTCGTTTACTCAAAAGTCAACCCTTGGTTAACTCTTCCGACTTAAAGCTTTCGAATTGAGAATTTCTCATCCGAATCAACTCCGAACTTTCCGATTTTAATTGCGATTACGAGTACAAGTCATAAAATATGAAGTGAAGCTATTCACAGCCTCAAACTAGCGAACGATGCACTAGAGCTCAAAACGACCGGTCGAGTCGTTACTAACACATTCCTCCAATAGCTTTGTTAACTTCCAACAAATGCAAAAGCTGTAAATTTCATATGTAGGAATTATGAAATTCTCGGTGAGTTTCTTTAAATTACTAAAAGGTTTTAAAAGTCCAAATGGTAATTTCCAATAATTCAAGTTCCCATTATTTAATTTTCTTGAACGGAAAAGTCGTCTGTATAGAAACCTCAAAAGTTTGACTGACCTTCTAAAAACCACAGCACACCAAGCGCTCTAACATAAAGTCAACAATAGTATATCTAAATTATTATCCGCTATATAAAGGAATTTGTGATCAATTCATCCAATAGTAATGCTGAAATTTTCCTAGGAGATATCGGAGAAGGCCGGAAATGGAGGTCAAACGAAGGGCGGTGAAGAACCTCGTTACGAAGCTAAGTTCCGTCTCGGAGCAGACACGTACAGAAGCAATTTGCGAGCTGAGATTGATCTCAAAGAACGATTCCGACAGCAGACCGTTGATCGCCGACGCCGGCGCGGTTCCGTATTTGGCGGAATCGCTCTACTCGTCGAACAAATTGTCTCAGGAGAACGCAACCGCCACGTTGCATAACCTCTCGATTTCTTCCAAGGACTTGCTGATGTCCACGCGCGGGCTCCTCGATGCGCTCTCTCACGCTCTCCGTAATCCTTCTTCCCCTTTCGTCGTCCAGTGCGCCGCTGCCACCATCTTCAGCTTATTGACGGTCGAGTCGTATCGGTCCATCATCGGCCACAAGCGCGATATTCTCTTTGGGCTTGTAGATATCATTAAAAGCCCTAATTCGGATTCTAGAACTGTAAAAGATGCGCTCAAAGCCCTTTTTGGTATTGCGCTGTACCCGCTGAATCGTGCTCAAATTATCGAGCTTGGGGCAGTACCCGCGTTGTTCTCGCTGCTGTGTCATGACGGGAGAGTTGGTATATTAGAGGATGTTACAGCTGTCATTGCTCAAATTGCGGGGTGTGAGGAGAGCTGGGAGGCGTTTAGGAAGGTATCAGGTGTTGGAGTATTGGTGGATTTGTTGGATAGTTCGACTGGATCAAGCAGTCGAACTAAAGAGAACGCGGTTTCAGCGTTGCTGAATTTGGTGCAATGCGGTGGAGAAGAGATTGCCAACAGTGTTCGTGACACAGTTTTAGGGGCAGTGGATGACATTATTGAAGTGGCGGAAAATGGAACGGATAAGGGCAGGAGCAAAGCAATGACGTTGTTGAAGATACTTGATGCGAGTTCCTGTATGTTTCAAGAGGAGGAGCAGATGGACTGCTTATCAAATTCAAACCATTCATTATGAGTATGTCAAATATATCTCTTTGGCTATGTTTGTATAGATACCTTTCTTTTAGATTTCGTGTTTGTACTCTTTGTGGGATTATAACAATGAATGGGGAGTGAAAATGCATTAATGTAATTGGAAGAATTAGTTTGGATTGAATACTAACTAAAACAAATGGAATACCACTTGATTTGAATTTTCTCTCTTTCTATTTCTAATTTGTGGATGCAACATTTCTTTTCACTTACCTTAAAGGTTTGAGGCACTTCTTATTTTGTATTCAGAAATGTATTTTAGCAACAAGATATTGTTAAAAGGACCATAGGGTTACCTGCTTGATGATAAAGATACTGGTTGTGGGAGTGAAAACGAGAATCGTTCAGTCTATTGAGTATGGACCTTACTATTGGCTTTGTTATGTGACCTAATAATTATACATACATGATGGTTGGTAATTCTATGTGCGCCAAGCCACTACCCTTTATAACATCAACAGGAGTTTGTTGGTCCATCAATGTTATAGCTTTAAAAGGTTATAGGTTTAACTCATTATTTGTTGTTCACAACACAAAGCACATTTGATTCAAGGCACTACATCTACGTGTTTAAACCCAACAGCTTGTGTTTCTTTTCTGTTAAGCTTTTGAGACATGTGATCATGCTTATTTAAGAAGACTTAGTTGTTCAGTTTGGTGCATTGCAGATGAATAAATTTAGTGTTCTTATGTAAAATTCCGGAAAAAAGTGATTTTTTTTTTCAAGTGAAAATGGTATTTGAAAACTAAAGTTGTGTTTGGACATGAATATAATTTTGGGTTGTTTTTGAAGTTTTGTGAGTGATTTCAGTGAAAATTTTGAAAAACAGCCTTTTGGAGTTTTTTAAATTTTTGAAAAATTTCAAAATCCATCTTCAAGTGAAAATTTGAAAATTTATGGCCAAACACTTATTTTGGAAAAAAGTGATTTTTTTTCTAAAAAGAGTGAAAATTTTCTTATGTCCAAACGGGCTCTTAATAAGTTCCAAGTATGGTTAATAGCATTTAATTCCCATGCATTTCTAATAGTTCCTAATTATCGATGTAGTAGCTGCATCATTTTAATTACCTGTTCCACGGGCAGAGACATGAATTTGTAGCTTGCGGAGACCATCTTGTTGAATGACACATCTTCTGTTCAGCGCTTCAGTAGCTATATATTTTTTCCCTTTTTTGTTTGTGGAACATCTGATTTTATTTCTTATAGGCTTTGTTGGAGTTAATTAATATGCTCGTATTTTGAAAGTTATTCTACTGTAAATTTGCACATTTCTTATTCTTGTCGCTAGATCAAGAAAGAACCATTGGAGCACATCCACAACAAATGTATGAGAACTATGAAATCCAGTTACACTCTCTCTCTCTCTCTCTCTCTCTCTCTCACTCTTGCTTTCGTCGAATATGGTCAATTATGGTTCTCTTATAGCCTGTTTGGCCAAGCTTCTAAAATCAGCTTATTTTGAAAAGTGTTTTTCAAAAAAGTATTTTTTGAGCAATTTGTGTTTGACCAATTAATTTGAAAAGCACTTTTGAGCAGTGTTTGGGCAAGCTTTTAAAAAGTACTTTTGGGGAGAAACTATCTTCTCAAAAACTGCTTCTGCTTCTACTCCAAAGCACTTTTTTTCTTCTAAAAGCTTAGCCAAACACCTTAACTTTAGAAAAAAGCACTTTTAGCAACCAAAAAAAAAAAAAAACACTTTACGCCAAAAAGAAGCTTGGCCAAACAAGCTGTTAACCTTTTATTCTAATTTAATTTTGAATATTAACAATGGCTTAGAAGATATTTTTAAGTAGTCTGCATAATTTCTAGCATTTTTGGTTTCACTAGGTACGAACCTAAAATTTGCCTTTAATGGGGTTGTTGTACATACTGTAGAAGCTTAAGCAGAAGAAACAAACATTTCCCATGCTTTTGGCACTCGAGCTTCAGTGACTTGATTGACTTCTGATGCTTTTAGATCTAAAAGATTAGGTTTCGTTAGTTAAGTAGATACTTTAACGCACTTTGCATTGTTATACAATAGCTTGTTAAATAGTATCTTTATCACTCGGTACTCTTTGCTCATTTACTTTTGGGATCATAAGTTGTTAAGCAAGGTTTCTAAATATTTTCTTTACCACGGTGACATCTCTTACTGCCAACAAGATTTGATCAATGTAGATTTGCAGATTGGCTGTGCTATCAATAGAAACTAAATGTATCTTCATAGCAAACAACCGAGTAGTGATAACCATCAGTAGATTGATGGCACCAAAGTAGATTGATTGACTTTAGAACATAATTAGGTTGTAAACCACTTGACCCTTATCAAAAAGTTGCAACCACTTAACAAAGTTTGTACCTGTAAGTGGAAAAACAATGCAATTGCTTTATAGATGATTAATCTATATCAACTTTACGTATTAAAGAGTAAGTAATAAGTTGATTTGTCACTTGTTGTGGTAGATTAGATTCTTTCTGACTTGTTGTCTTGTAAGTTGTCACCGTGCTGTAGTTGAATAATCTCATACCAGCTAGATTAATTCGGGGAAAATCATCTGAGTTGATATGTGTTTGCATAATTAGATTGGTTTGTAACTCACTGCTTTATAATTGATTGATTACATGCCAACTTGAATAATTCAAGGACATACCTGAACTGTTATCTTGTTTGCATATATTGTGGTTACATTAGATTGGTTTCTGCATGTTTAACAACTAAAACCCACCACATAGTGGTGGATAAGTTCTAAGGCGAATAGGAAAACAGGGTAGATAGCAACTTAGAAGTCTCATAAGCAGACAAAAGCTGTTGAAGCTTGAGGAAGAATCAATTATTGTACTCAACGTCTCGGGAAGACATCTCTGATGTGGTTAGTTGCTCTTCATCTGGAGAAAACACGAGAGAACTGCTCTAGGAATATCAAAGGTATGCAAATGAGTATAGTAGATGGACCTCGAGATCTATATTTGTAGTTACTTAGCTTAAGTTTTGGACCTTTAGTATTAATTGAATATTTTTAGGTAGTTTTGAGCTGGTGAGGTAGCAAATTTACCTTGATGTAGCATTGCACAATCCTGGAATTGCTTCTCTAGAAATTTGGAGCTTATATGATGCGTTATTGCAATATATTCATGTTTGTATTCTCAGTTGTTTTTGAATTTGTATCAACTGCAAGTTGTCTTCCGCATCTCTTTCATCTCCTAGAAAAATGAGGTACCTTATGTCTCTACTGGACTCAGGCCAAGGTTCCAATACTTTCTGCTAGCCTTATCCACTTCTAGAAAAATGAGGTAGTTGCTCAAAATGCATTGACTATCTGATATATTAACTAAGTGCCTATTCATGAAGTATGAAACCCCAAATGGCTTTTTGGTGCATGGAGGTTTGTTTTTGAGGGATTTGTCTCATTTGTTTTCTCGAATGAGAAAGAAGACATCTGTTTTTTCAATAATGCACTCTTTTCTTGTTTGCTGTGTGTGTGAGGGAGGGAGGGAGTATTCTGCTCATAAATTGTTGATGAACGTCCCTGTATCTTTAAGTTTTACCTTCAGTTTGAGTTCACTGTCTGGCTTTCCAGTTCATTCTAAGTCTTAATATTTCTAAATAACAAGAGACACTTCTATATAGACGCAGTACTGATTTGCCGCGATTTGTGTAGGAAAAGGTAAGTTGTGTGTACTGTTATATCTGGTAATAGTTTTATATTCTAAACACATATTTCGCAGATTATTCACAATTTTCTGTTGAGAATTTCAGCAACAGAGGCAATTTGAGAGACTATAGTAATTGTTGAGATGTTTTTGATATACAAAAATCTGTGACAAGCATGTAAGATTTTCAAAT